>NC_090615.1:3719020-3731670 GCF_004359215.1 Bremia lactucae | reverse complement strand
CAATAACGCGTCAGCCAAGATATTCGACTTACCCACTTGTATTCGGCTTTGAAATTAAATTTAGAGATGAATGTAAGCGATCTTGCCATTCTTGGCGAGAGGTGCGGTGATGTATAGCGGTTCGCAGTGATGCGTGATCCGTATAAACCACAAACGGTTCGGTGCCCAGTAGGTGCACTCGAAACTTGACAAGAGCATGCTTTATTGAAAGTAGCTCTTTGTCATGCACGGGGTAATTCAGCTCCGCGGCTTTTAAAATCCGGGACTAATAAGAGATGACGCGGTCAACGCCGTCGCCATTCTTCTGCATGAGCGCGCTGCCGATTGCAAGTTACTTGCATCGCAGACGACGCTAAAGGGGTATCCGCGTCTGGCAATGCCAAGGCCGCCACTCCCAAAACATACCGCTTGGGGTGCTTACTTGACTTTTGGCTACATCGGACTCTCTCATGAGTACCTGATAGTAGCCATCCTTCAAATACAACGCGGAAAAGGTAGTTGACTTTCCCGTGGAGTTCAACAAGACAAATTTTTGTGGGATTGGCGTTTGCGCCGGTATGGTCGCCGTGTTCAGCTTATTGTAAGCATGAAACACGCGCCATCCACCTCTGGCTTTACGCACACAAAAGGTCGAGCTGCAGTGAGGCGATTTGCTCTCACGCACATGTCCCGCCTTGGCTCGTTTGTCGAAGAACTCATCGATATAATCGACTTGTTCTTTCGGCAACGGCCATTGCCTGGTCACACAATACTTGGTGCCAGGTTCGAGGTCTATTTCGTGCCTGATGCCCCTATCTGCTGGTAGGCGGCTCGGCACTTCTTCTGGGAAAACATCGCGATGTTTCCACAAAACCTCAAAGTTCGGACTATCTCTCAAGATATCCCAGCCTTAAGCAGCAAACCGCTTCTTCTTGTTTTTTAGGACACTCTCGATCATTGTGGACGACGAGAAACAGTCCACCAAGTTATCTTCTGGTACTGGTGTGTCTCTTTTGTGGAGCTTTCCTTCCTTTGATTCGGCAAGGAACAGATCCCACGACATCTCCGAGAGATTTACTATCTCCTCGGCAGATTTAAAGACTTGCCGGAGCACCTCACTTGAGGATGCCTCCGCAAGTTCGTCTTTGACGGCCTTAAGCGCCTCGTTCGTTGGTAAACATGGTGTACGAGCAGACCCAGAGAAGGTAAAATCAGTACATGAATGGCCAATCCCACGGCATATGAATGTTGGCGCTAATTATTAGGACTCGCTAATTACTTGCATAAATAAAGTAAGAAATATGCTGAGCAAACTAAACCATTATCTGACCTCCTTGAAATGGTCGCAGGAAGGGTTTGGTTATAAGAACAAGATGATGCGTTCACATCAGTGAAGCAATCTTTTCTAGAGGCATTGCCAGACGTGGATAACCCCTTTAGAGTCGTCTGCGATGCAAGTAACTTTGCAATTGGCAGCGCGCTCATGCAGAAGAATTGCGACGGCGTTGACCGCGTCATCTTTTATCAGTCCCAGGTTTTGAAAGCCGCAGAGCTGAATTACCCCGTGCATGACAAAGAGCTACTTTTAATAAAGTATGCTTGTCAAGTTTCGAGTGCACCTACTGGGCACCGAATTATTTGTGGTTTATACGGATCACACATCACTTCGAACCGCTATACATCGCCGCACCTCTCGCCAAGAATGGCAAGATCGCTTACATTCATCTCTGAATTTAATTTCAAAGCCGAATACAAGTGGGTAAGTCGAATATCTTGGCTGACGCGTTATTGTGCAGACCAGACTTCGAGGTAAGACAACAGGAAGTGTGTCTCTTGCTAAGGCACAAGTTGAGTCATCAGCGTTGGCAGCCACAAAGGCATACCACGTGACGAACTCATTGGCATAACAACAAAAAAGGGCCTCCGAATTAAAGGAGAGCTACAGTCAGGACGAAATTATCGCTTACTGTTGGATCACTACGGAGGACGAAAAGTAACTCTTCCGTCACACGTGAAAGCTAAGCTAAATCAATTTAGCTACAGTGATGGCCTGATATGGTATCAGCTGTCACTTTGTAATCCCTGACACAGATCATAAGCTGATGATCCTTCACGAGCTCCATGATGCGCCCTCTAATAGGCATCTGGGCCGTGAAAAGACATTCTTACGAGCGTCAGAGAAATTTTGGTGGTCACGTCTATATCAATGGGTGGCCAAACTATATTCGCTCTTGCGAACAGTGTCAGCGCGTTAAGCCTGCACCGTCCAGCAATGCGCCATTACAGCCGCTACCGATTCCAACGGATTGTTGGAAGTCAGTAAGTCTGGACTTCATGTTTGGCATGCCACTCGACCACAAGGGTCGGACGGGGCTCGTCGTCTTTGTAGACAGACTGGGCAAGATGGTGCATTTAGTACCATGTAAAACATCGATCACAGGCAGGATGGCAGCTCTCTTGTTCCTGTATCATGTATACCGAAAACACGGGATGCCCGAGTCCATGGTATCGGACCGGGATACACGGTTTACGTCTGGTTTCTGGCTATATGTGCCTCTAGGTAGCTAGCCTCACTTGTCGACCGCAGATTATCCCCAGACCGATGGCCAAACAGAACTTGCCAATCGGGTCGTGGTGGATGTCTTACGCACTATAGCAACTCCCAAAGAATGGAGCAAGCAATTGCCCTTCGTGGAGTTTGCTATAAATAACAGTGTCCACGCCAGTACGGGTGAGACACCGTTTTATATTAACGGACTGCGCCATTCTCGGACGCCAGTCTCGTTTGTGCGCAGCCCGAGTCTTAGTGAGGGGCTCACTATGCTCGGTGTGAAAGTGGGACTTAGTTTCGTCAATATGACGATGACCCGCGAGGGTATCATCTCAACGACAGAAACTTGCCCTAGTGACCCTACCAGTTTAGCAGTGGTAAATATAACAACCTCCCATGACCGACCACTCGGCGGTGTACCTAAAAATGCAATTTCTGTAATACCTGGAGGAACGACGAAGTTGTTGCCGCGTCTCATTGGGCCCATTACGGTGACAGAAGAGGTTGCAGACCTAATTATAGGCTCACCCTTTCCCCGTATATGAAGCCGCAACCCGTTTTTTTGCGTGGGTCGTCTGAAACGGTATGTAGACCCAAATGAGGTCACATATCTGTCTAAGGAGACCAATGGTGACGCCGACTGTGTGTCGTGCTTCGATCGGGTGAGGAAGACAAAGAAGGCGAGAAACTATCAGCCGACCGACTCCTCCCACCACGAACAGGATTCGGAGAGCGAGGGATACCACGCGCTTAATGCAGATCCCTCAGTATCAACTTCTCCAGGATGTCAAGCCGAAACTTCAGGTGGTCATAACCCTGACGATCCTTCGCGCGTACATCCTGAAGATCCGAGGTCAGCCGCAGACTTGACCCTCAAGATCCACAATACGTCGTTCGGTAGCGCTAACGCCTGCGACTGAATGGACGAAGGTAAGGCAGCCGCGAGTAGTTGGGCGAGATCGCCACTCCTATCGGGCGCAGCCTGCACTAATGGATAATGGATGCGGGTGGGAATCAACGCTTCCTTGTTGAAAGGTTGCTTGCCCACCGCTCCGTGAGGCAAGGGTATCAGATCTTCATCCAATGGAAAGGTTACCCGAAGAGTTTTGACTCTTGGGAACCGGTCGATATACTACGTATTGATGTGCCCGGCTTGGTGGCTGCCTATTAAAGCGAGCACCAGCTGAGGTCTCTTCGCTAGCCTCAAATGGACTAGCAGAAGTAGCGTTGTGAAAAGAACCAGGGAGGGGGTACAGTACCGCCCATGATTTCTTTTCTACGCAAGCGGGCGAAATTAATTCGCTGCGACCGCTGTTTCATCGCATCGAAATGCGGATGAACGCGGCGCAGGAATTCCGCCTCGTATTGGTCGGGCATTTCATTTGAACGCAACACGACCGGGATCGGGAAAATACACCCAAGCGTTTTTCCCTGAACCTTCCATGATTTAAGGCGCCATATTATTTATGTGCGTCTACAAGAGCGCGTTCTAGGAGCGACGCTCTTGGCCCGTTTAAACGAGGCCATTTAGATGGAGGGGTATTAGTGATATACCACCCGTCACATAGCCACGTTTTAACCGACTGGGTTGTGACACCGACTGCGCACGTTCACGTGTCGTCGGCGGAGCTTTACGCTTAGAATCCTCTATGTCAGAACCATTATGGATTATGGTCTGAGCATAAGGCGTTATGGTTTTACCCAACGGAGAAGCGGCTGCGCCTTTATTGGCAGCGCTCTCATTACCTGTCGCTGTGCTATCCAGCGCAGACGACGAGACAGCATTCGTAAATGTTGCTGTCTCCATGTTGGGAGCAATGAGAGAAGTTTGGATGGGCAATAATGCGCCATCATCCTTCCTCATGAGCTTGTTGTCCGCATCACCACTATGAGGTGACGGCAACGGTGTCGACTCAATGTAGTCGACAATGAGCGGCGGATCAACATCCTCACTGTTAAACTGAGATGAATCCTTAAGCCCCATTAACGCGACAGCAGCAGCAGCTGCCGGCGTTTCGACTAAGGCATTAGACGCTGCCGGCGTGTTAACGCGGCGCGTGCGCTTAGCGCGAGGTTAAATGGGTGTCTTCGCAGACGACCTACCAACGTGACCCCTTTTAGGTGGCATCTTTGGCGCCGTGTATGTAACACAGGTCACTAGAGTGACTGAGATAACTAGCGGCACGTTAGGCAGCTCGCAGATCCTCCTTCCTCTTTGACGAAGTTTATAATGTAATTCGTTCTTGAAGGGGGGATAGTGTAACGGGCTAAAGTTGCCCTAATGTTACGCAGTCCCCTTTAAGTACACTTGGTGTACTTAAGGGGATGGTCAATTACTAAGTTATAGTAATTAGACCCAGCACTCGATTGTGGTGCACATTTGTGACCAACCCTTGTGTAGGTGATACACATGGGTGCATTCACATTAGGAGGGATGACGGCTAGCGTCATCCGTTACGCGAGGTATCTAGAAAGATATGCTCGCAATACATATTAGTGTTATCTACAGAGGTGACATTTTAGGATGGGTAAAAAATTAGTTTAAAAAATAAGTTTTTATATTTAGGGAACCGGTTTAGGCACCCCCCCTCCACTTCTGTACTGAATAACGTCATATAAAATATTTTCAATCTATGGATGCATCCAAAATCAACAAGTTGTTCCTTTACAATCGTCTTAAAATCGCCCTTTTGGCCTTTGGAACATCATTGCCCAAATTACATTAGGAAATCGCTTTAGCAACGCACCTTAATTATCTAGATGAGAGTAGTGTAATGGGTGTAAGCCCCTGAACACATCAGAAACCGTGTTCTGTTTGGCGATGTTAGATGTACTGTTTTTAACAGGTGAGAAAAAAACCAAGAACGCCCGCACTAGATTGGCAAGTCGTAAAAAGAGCGAAGAGAAAGAGCAGCAAATCGAGCACGAGGAAGATGTTGAGCTGGAAATCAGCGACAAGGGTCGGAGGTGCGCTCTTGCGCATGCAAGTTAGTAAGAAGTTAGTAAGTCTTTTGGAGGTCGAGCGAAGGATGAATTTATTTTTACTTTACTTTTAACAACCTTTGCGGAAGTGCATGCTTACCTTTCAAATGAGCGAATCTTAATACTCTTGTTATACCCTCCATGATCGCAAGAAAGCCATATTTCGTCATGTTTCACTTTTTGTCGGCTTTTATTCGGAATTTATTTGTTGAGAAAGCATGAAAGTACGCATATATTGCGAAGTCTTTTGCAGACTATTCGAGCTGGCCTGCATAAAGGTTTCTCAGTATATATTCTAGTTATCAACGAGTTGCTCCCATTACGCGACTCTCATAAATACAAAGGTAGATAATGAAGGGGTGTGGCAACATCAGTTTCCAAATGTAACTTATTGGGGGTGTACCAAAGTTCAAAAGGGATCTTAAGACTACTGGAAACGAAAAATTGTCAATTTTTTTGCGTTATAGCGGAATGATGAAACTGTTTATTTGTTTATTTATCTGTAGCTTCTATCTAATTAACACAAACAGACGGGGAGGAGGGGTGGCTGTACCAAAAGAGGGGGTGTGCCTAAACCGGTTCCCTATATTTATTGCAATTAAATATAAATCAGTCTGAAAACTACTTCCTACTTGGTAAGTGAGCACGAGGAGCCAGTTTATGCTCCCGTGACGACACGTATACCAGAGTACTTAGTGCGTTGGGTGAGGTCGCGAAGACGCCCACAACAACAACTCACTGCACGCGAGAGTAGACGGCCAAACCGCTTCCTCGCTGTGCTAAGGTGTGTGCCTAGTAGAGCGTGGCCGTATTAAGACGTGATTGCCTACATAAGACTTCTTAGCTACTTCAAATCTTCCTCTGCTCGTCGTGTATGTGAAGTAGCCGAGGCAACCTCATGGGAGTTCATGGCTCAGGAGATGCGAACGACATTTCTGATCGCCAACATGGCCTACCGTCATCGGTCGTTGTTCTTGGAAATCGGTCCTTACAGGACTATGTCATAGAGCTCCAAAATTTAGAGGCCGCCAGGGCCGGGCTCCGTTGTCGGAAGAAGTAAAGGTCACAGTGGTCAAGGACGTGTGTCCGAGTCGGTCCTGTTTGCACTTAACTCTTTCGCCGCCAAAGAACTACGTTCAACGAAGCTGTGCACATAGCTTTGCTGGAAGAGCACAGCACGAGATCAACCCAGGGCCACGTCGGATCGACAGAATTCGTCGAAAGCCCCACCCCATGGGGATCTCACCGGCCGAACGGGCGCTTCCGCGCTGGGAAAATTTGAGGGCTGGAGGCCGCTGTTTCGGGTGTAATGCGCTTGAACATTATCGCAGAAACTGCCTAAAAACCATGAAAGGTAGTCTAAGGCAAGTCTGCTTCGACGAAGCAAACTCTGAACGCAGTGAGCGTTGAAAAGTCGGAAACGAAATTTCCCAGTAGGCGCGGGACGTCATACTGGGAGGTCACTCGCTCTCAAGAAAGAAGGAAGGTTGCCTCATCCTTTTCCTGGAGAACAAGTCTCGTGGACAAAACTTTTGTGTTTGTCTGTGGTCGCTGTGCGGGCGACCCCATGACGGTCTTGATTGACTTAGGCGTCATACAACTTCGCGACTAAGGCGAATGTGGAGAAGAATCAAGCGTTGTACGCCAAGGCTATTGAAGACTCAAAGAGCAACAGCAAGGTGTCTGTTCGCCTAGCGACAGGATCGATCGCATCGACCTGTAAGGTTTTGTAACCCTTAAAAACCAAATTTGATGAGTTTAACTCTCAAGAATTGTTCATTGTCTTACATATATAGACGATCGGTATGATTTCATCCTTGGAATGTCATGTCTTATAAAGAATGAGCCATGAACCGAATGGCGTAGTCACACCGTGGGTGCTAGTCACAAACCACTCGTGGAACGAGCCTTGGTGGGTGATGTCCCCTTCTCGCCACGCGATAAATTTGTGCACAAAAATCGCATTCCACGCTCGGAACGCCTCTTTGCCGGTTCGGCGGAGGTGGTACATGAAGAAGGCCGTCGAGTATCAACTGGGGTCTTAGTAGGTATATTTTATATATGTTAAATATATAAAACAATTTTTAGTAATCAAAAAATGTCATCTCTGTCGATAACACTAATATGTATTGCGAGCGTATCTTTCTAGATACCTCGCGTAACGGATAACGCTGGGCGTCATCCTTCCTAATGTGAATGCACCCATGTGCATCACATACACAAGGGTTGGTCACAAATGTGCACCACACCTGAGTGCTGGGTCAAATTCCTATTATTAAGTAATTGACCATCCCCTTAAGTACACCAAGTGTACTTAACGGGGACTGTGTAACATTAGGGAAACTTTAGCCCGTTACAAAGTCCCTGCGCCATAAGCCCTGCCACCTCCCGATGATGTTCGGAGAGGTGGGGGAAATGAGCTCAATTCATATTGAGGCTTATCCTCTCGTACACACCTAGAGATGCGGGTCGTGGGAAGGAATTCAAGTGCTACCAAGTTGAGGCAGGCACGTCGTAATGCGGCCACGCTCTACTTAGACACACACCCTAGCACAGCGAGGAAGCGGTTTAACCTGCTTTCTTTGCGTGCAGTGAGGTAGTTGCGTTGGGCGCGTTAGCGTCCTATCCCAACGCAATTAGTACTCCGGTTAAGTGTCGCCACGGGAGCGGTAATCCGGCTCCTCGTGTGCACTTACCAAGTATGAAGTAGTTTTCTGAATGATTCATATTTAAACGTTTTAAATTTAAATATTTATTTTTACCAATCAAAATGTCATCTCTATATATAACACTTAATATGTATTGCGAGCGTATCTTTCTAGATACCTCGCGTAACGGATGACGCTAGGCGTCAACCCTCCTAATTTGAATGCACCCGTGTTCATCACATGCACAAGAATTGGTCACAAATGTGAGCAACACCCAAGTGCTGGGTCTAATTACTATTATTTAGTAATTGACCATGCCCTTGAGTACACCAGGTGTTCTTAATGGGGACTGTGTAACATTAAGGCAACTTTAGGCCGTCACACGTTGCATCTAAGCTACTTAGAATTTTCTTCTGCACGTCGTGTACGTGAAGTAGTCGAGGCCCCCCACCTTCACTGGAATCAGTATAAGTTGACTATACTGTTATCAGTACTAGCACAGGATGCCCAGTCGTAGTGCCCCGTTACACATTATGTGTGAATAGTGAAGCTATCATAGAAGCGCTTTGGCGTCCAATCCATTTTCGAGCAACCACTCTAATAGCGCTTCTATTTCAAAGGTTTTATCGCTTATGACAGTCACATTGAAGTAAAAGCGAGCGTGAGGGTGACTTTCATTTAAATTTCACGCATATGTTATTCAATCTTTATTTTTTGTTACTAAATGTAACGTGTACTGCTTCAGTACAAGTCCACTTCGCACTGCTTCAGTTGCGACTGGTGCCTTACGTCACTTCACGTACACTAGTACGTGCAGAGGAAGACTTCTCTTTAGGACAAATACCTTAAAGAGGGTTAAATAAAAACTGTATTAAATTTAGTTAAATGTCTCTTTTTCTATCTTTGTAAATGCTAACTAAATTATAATCTAATACCAAACATGTTACTGAATTCTTATCTCTATCTTATCTGTAACTTTCTCTTTGATTACTCCTACAGCTGATTAGTCTGCGGAATAAATAGATATAATGGTCTATACCTATTTATGGATATTTTTTTTAATATTACTATACAAAGTAATATCCAGCAAATTTTATCTACCTTTTAGATAATGCATTAATTAACAATCTTAAAGTGTTAATTTCATGTAACGATACACCCCGTTACATCTCTTCTCTCTTAAACGACAACCACTCTGACTGTCATTGGATGAAGTGGTCGCGATGTCACCACTTAATTTTTCAAACGATGTTGATTGGTCAGCCGCGGGTGATCTGACCACCCTTTTCAAGAATCCCTTCAAGATTTTTGTGGTCGCAAACCAGATCCTCATGTTGAGGCCTGAAGTTTCTCATGCCGGTTCCGAATATCCTCGAAACCACGATGAGCTGACGACAGCTCATCGCGAACAGCATTATACTTCCGTTCGTACTCCAACATGGAGTACGCACTCTTTGAACGGTCTTCCAACTGCTCCATATGGTAAGCCTGCACCGTCTGCTCCAACGAGCGACGCTTGCCGCGCTCGTGGTTAAGTCATTCCTCCAAATCATGGAGAAAGTGATCGATTTTGTCAATCCTCGACATTAGATCCGACATACGGTTCGGATCTTGTTTTCCCTCCTCCACCACAACCATTGGTGGATTCCCACGGTGGTCAACGTTTCCTTGTGGAACGTATCCAGAGCCACCGTGATGTGAAGGGGCAGCGAACGAGTAATCTTGTTCGCTGGCGTGGTTATCCACCTTCGCATGACAGCCGGAAGCCTCGTTCCCAGCTGATTGTTGACATTGAGGGCCTCGTCCATCAGTATGACGAGTCCTACCCGATGGTTCAGAAGGCCCATCGGAAAACACGCGCCTCTTACGCTTGTAAATCGATTGCAACACGTCAATCACGTCACGCATCTCATAAGAGATGCGAGCCCTCCCCAGGGTGAAGAAAGGGAATAGACATCCCCTTTTACCCTCTTCGAGTTGTCTACATAACACGGACAGGGATCACCCCACGTGAGGCACGGAAGCCCAGCCTCACGTGACAACCGATGCAATGTATACTTTGCACCGTTTGAGTTCTTTTCTAAAACTTAACGCGATTCGCGTTAAGTTTTTGAAGCCAGGCTCCGCGTCCAATGTCTTTGACATTGCGAACGAACGCGCTCAAGGCTTGCATAAGCGAGACTTATCTCGCTTATTATTGCCACTAAACCGTCGATGCTTAAGAAAAGCATCGAGATAGAAATCTTCCTCAGTGCGAAAGTTCTTCGCGCTGGGATCAAGGCCATGTACCTTTGTCGCAATAAATAAGGGATATTTATTGTGAGTAGTCGTTTTTTCAGACAAGCTATTGATTAGACGTTCTGGCAAAAGCCACGGCTTCGTTTCAGGGGCGAGATGAGACATTTTGTTGTTTTCACTCCTCTGAGTGGTACCCACTGAAGCAGGGGTACCACAAGAACTTTTTTTACGATGGCTTACGCCATCGTCATCACCTTGCACAGGAACACGTGCAGGTGACCGTATGGGAGATCGTACGGGCGATGAGTGATCATCCTTATCGTCGGATCTAAATAGACTAATTTACTCGTCTATCAGAATGAGCCCTCTCATTCGAAAGCTCATAGTCAGCCGTCTGACGTCTATCAAGCGACTGTTCCATTCTCCCCGAGTCGGCCATTTCATTTGACTCGCATTCGTAGTCGAACTCCAAAGAAGGGTCGTATTCACGTGGTGAATCACCACGTGCACTCACAATATCTAGTGTTGTGCGAGTGAAGACACTACGGCAGACGTTCCGTTTGCCGCAAGAGATAACAATGCGTCCGTCCTCGGAACAAACCGCGTACTGATGGTACGGGCGGAGCCGACCAACGAAAAACGTAGGATGCGAACGCATCCTACGTGGCAATTCTATTGTTTACGCATTGCCTCTGCGATGCAGTACACGGAAAGGACCAGTGAACTCGGGTAGTAGTTTACTGCTACCCACATTAGTGACTAATCGCTTAGGTAAGTTTACCGTAGAGAGTTGCACTTGTCATTGATTTTCAATGAATGAACATTTGCTCTTCCATGTTTGTCTGCATTCTGTTTCTGTCGGTCCACTGCGTTTGCGATGGAATCCTGAACGAAACGGATTATTGATTCTCGAGTTAGCAGAAATTCTTCTGCTAACTCATTTGTTTTGTCTTTTTCAGTACGCTTTGTGCGTACTGCCATGAGATCATTCTCATTTTCGATGTCGTTTTCTTCGACATTGACATCACTCGCGTCGTTGTTATTTTCGACGCGTGATGAGCATGAGCCAGAATTGGTTTTGCTCGTGCGAGTCCACCCCCCTTAAACTAGAGGATCTCTCTAATTGGGTGGGTGTGCGCGGATGGCGTAAGCCATTTACAAAGATCGGTATGCGTTGTAGGCGCATGTACCGAATTATTGATGGTGAATTCGACCATCGGTAAGAACTCGCTTCGATTCGGATACGATTGGACGTAACCTCGAAGTATCTCTTCGAGGACGCGATTTACGCGTTCTGTTTGACCATCCGTTTTTGGGTGCCGTGTTCCGATCTCTCGGAACACGGATTGCCAGAACTCCGCCGTGAATCTTGGATCTCTGTCCGAGACCAATTCACCGGGTAACCCATGGAGTTTGAATACCGTGTCGATAAAGACACAGGCACAACCCGGAGCCGTAATCGACTCTGGTACTGCAGCAAGTTGTACCATCTTGCTGAATTTTTCTACAAAAACATGGATTCCATTGTTTTTGTGGTCGTCTTCAGGAAATCCGAAGACGAAGTCCATTGATACGGACTGCCAACACTCTGCCGGAAGTGGTAGAGGTTGAAGAGGTGCACGGGATGAAGGGCTAGGCTTCACCCGTTGACATACCTCGCAAGCACGAATGTACTTGCGCACAAACTGATACTGGCGGGGCCAGTAAAAGTATCGACTTACCGTGAGGTAAGTCTTCTCACGTCCACGATGTCCACTTGTTGGAGCATCGTGACACTCATACATGATGCGCAAGCGCAAATCATTGTGAGTCGGGACGACGACACGTGGGGTGTCGCCGGTAACGGCTGTGTAATACAATAAGCCGTTACGTGTTGTGTATCGATCGGATGACGATCGATATAAAGCCGGTAGATCTTTAAAAGATTTATCGGATGGATTCATTAAATGATCCATCAGACAAAGAAGGTCCTTATCTTCTTTATAGGCTTTCTTTATTTCATCAACTAAGGTTGATGATGGAACACTCGTAGTGAGTGTTGCAACAGTAAGATCACTTTTACTGTTGGGGTGCACTGCTGACTCGAAATCGGGTCGGCGTGATAACGCATCAGCGACGACATTAAGTCGTCCTGGTTTATATTCGACGGAGAAGTTATACTCCGCGAAGAAGGATAGCCACCTCGCCATTCTTTGCGAGAGGTGTGGGCTATTGACGGCCGTGCGTAATGACGCATGGTCCGTATATACGAT
>NC_090615.1:3714225-3714551 GCF_004359215.1 Bremia lactucae | reverse complement strand
GCTAAAGTCCTCCTGTTCCGCAACGGATATTGCTTCTTCAAGCGTATCCAGTTCCAAGCGGAACAGGTGGGTCTTAACGGGACCATCCGTAAGACCTTGCATGAACACCGTAATCAACGTGTGTTCATTAACTGGGTTATTTGCATTACAACTCGCTAAGAGTCGTATGTGCTGGGCATATGCGTGAACATCACGCTTACCTTGCTTGAGTTTCAGAAGCTCTGAAAAAGCGCTAAACTCAGCCCTTGGTGGTTCAAACGTCTGTTTGAGTCGGGTTTTAAAAGCTTTTAGTGACCCAAAGACGTATGGCTCGCGCAACTCAAGGC
>NC_090615.1:3692783-3714125 GCF_004359215.1 Bremia lactucae | reverse complement strand
GAATCCTCTATGTCAGAACCATTATGGATTATGGTCTGAGCATAAGGCGTTATGGTTTTACCCAACGGAGAAGCGGCTGCGCCTTTATTGGCAGCGCTCTCATTACCTGTCGCTGTGCTATCCAGCGCAGACGACGAGACAGCATTCGTAAATGTTGCTGTCTCCATGTTGGGAGCAATGAGAGAAGTTTGGATGGGCAATAATGCGCCATCATCCTTCCTCATGAGCTTGTTGTCCGCATCACCACTATGAGGTGACGGCAACGGTGTCGACTCATTGTAGTCGACAATGAGCGACGGACCAACATCCTCACTGTTAAACTGAGATGAATTCTTAAGCCCCGTTAACGCGACAGCAGCAGCAGCTGCCGGCGTTTCGACTAAGGCATTAGACGCTGCCGGCGTGTAAACGCGGCGCGTGCGCTTAGCGCGAGGTTAAATGGGTGTCTTCGCAGACGACCTACCAACGTGACCCCTTTAGGTGGCATCCTTGGCGCCGTGTATGTAACACAGGTCACTAGAGTGACTGAGAGAACTAGCGGCACGTTAGGCAGCTCGCAGTTCCTCCTTCCTCTTTGACGAAGTTTAAAATGTAAATTCGTTCTTAAAGGGGGGGATAGTGTAACGGGCTAAAGTTGCCCTAATGTTACGCAGTCCCCTTTAAGTACACTTGGTGTACTTAAGGGGATGGTCAATTACTAAATTATAGTAATTAGACCCAGCACTCGGGTGTGGTGCACATTTGTGACCAACCCTTGTGTAGGTGATGCACATGGGTGCATTCACATTAGGAGGGATGACGCCCAGCGTCATCCGTGATGACGGCTAGCGTCATCCGTTACGCGAGGTATCTAGAAAGATACGCTCGCAATACATATTAGTGTTATCTACAGAGATGACATTTTTGAATGGTAAAAATAGGTATTTATATTTAATACGATTAAATATAGATCAGTTTGAAAACTACTTCCTACTTAGTAAGTGCGCACGAGGAGCCGGAGTTCCGCTCCCGTGACGACACTTTACTAGAGTACTTCGTGCGTTGGGTGAGGTCGCTAAGGTGCCCACCACAGCTACCTCACTCCATGCAAGAGAAGACGGTCTTACCGCTAACTCGCTGTGCTAGGATGTGTGTCTAAGTAGAGCGTGGCCACATTAAGACGTGCCCGTCTACAAACAGGTCGTGACGCTAAGTACTTGGCGAGCGAATTAGGTAATCTTCTGAGTTTATCATGGCAACTCTCGATGCTCTCGGCTTCATGGATGGGTAAAAGTTGTGGATCCAGAAACGAGCGATTATTTCGTCCTACTGCTAATCGGCTAAAATGCTGTTTTAGGATAGCATGCACCCTTAAGTTCTTTCATAACGATTAATTACGTGCCTAATCAAAAGTGGTGCACTGAAGACCAACTTTTTGTGGCATTCTGCCTTATAATCCAAGATAATACCTAACGCGTAGCACGATCCATGGAGATGCCCGCCGTGGTTGTCACTTCTAATTGGAAGGCATTGAATACCTTGTATTGTCGGCTGCACGTCTTGTAGCGGGGTGTATCGTTACATGAAATTACCACTCAAAGGTTATAATTAATACATTTTTGAAATGGGGCTCACATTTGTTGGAAAACCGTTGTTGCGGTACATTTACTTTATGAGTAATACACCCTTTAATCCTATTCTAAAATACTTGATTACTTAAATCCCATTTATTATTGGGTAATAAATGTGGTTGTCGCCAGAGAAAAATCTAGCGGCCGAAATCTATTATAAATTAGCTAGGGTAAGGTTTTGGATGAAATAATTAAATAAAGTGCAGTTCCCCAATGATCTTGAAGCGTCAAGTGCCTTTCGAAGGCTTGCGCAGTGATCTGTAAGAGATAGAGGTCTTTGTTAGGTATATACTCTTGAAAACTAGTTGCCGCTTGGTTCTACGAACCCCTGAATCCTTTAAACTAAGATTCATTAAGCTTTAATAGCTTGTACGGCTCCCTAAGTTGTTAAACCCATTAGTTCTATAGAACTAAGAGACTCTCTGAGTCTATCAGTCTTCCTTTAACTACAGGAGCGAGGAAGCTCCGCTACACCTGGTAGCACTTGTAGTCAATCTACGCCGGAGTCTCAACAAGACTAATTTCTCACTGAAATGGAAGAGATTCCGGAACTTTCAGATGCGCAACGCGCAGATTACGGCAAGCTCAAAGCTATATTATGGGCTTGAACATGTAAAGTTCATTATTTCCCAGGGACCAGAGGTCCTGCATGCAAGGCTTGAAGCCTTCATGTGATATGAAGCCTCCCTGATCGGCCAGGTATAAGATCGCTTAGCGGCATGTATGCCAACCCGGTACATCTCTGTACCTGATTCAGAGCCAAAGGCTCGCTCTTAAGCTGTCAATGTGAAGACATTTGAGGAAAAAGAGGAAGAAAATCTCCTTTTTTGGATTAAGCAGATGAAGATGTCCATTGATTCCGCCTTGTTCTTAATAGAACGGCAAAAGGTGGCTATGGCAATTTCTAAACTCGGAAAAAGAGCGATGGAAATGGCACTATCGTGCAGTACGTCCATAAACGACGCTTTCCCTCCATGGGATTCGCTGTAACAGCAAATGACTAGCATGTTTGCACCGCCTGATCAGGCTTTTCGCATGCGAGCACTGCCCAGACGGAATTATTCCGATCTCATCCTGCTACTATCGAAGAGGCAGTTGCCTTAGCGCCATGCGCTGAGTTCGACTTAAGTCTGCTCGCGTTAGCACGCCTGTTAACCGAACAAGCTCTTCAAGCACATGGGTTCCGTCAAATAGAGCGGAACCCATGGATTTAAGCCTGTTGAGGAAAGAAAAGAGGCTCTTCAAGTTGTGGAACAGCATAAGACCATCCGGAGATAGTATATGTGCGGAAGCACGAAACATTTACATCCCGCCTGCCCCCCCCCCTACGAAATTCGCGTAAAGCTCGAAAGAGCACTAATTCCGACTATACCAGAGATCTGGTACGGTGCGATAAAACGTCGATACCCAGTCGGTGCGGGGCGCCCCACTGGGGAAGACTTAGGCCCTGTTGAACCTCTAAGAGGTGAGGGTAAACAGAACCTAGCCCCGATTGGCTCGGTTTTTAATGGCACGGGGCGAGAGTATAAGCCTGGCTTGCTAGTCGCTCAAGCGACTGTAAAGGTCATTTTTTTAATTGACTCAGGAGCGTCTTGCAATTATGCTCGACGTCTTTCCTTTAAAGGAAGTCAACACTACGTTGAGGCGCTTAAAGCGCATAAAAGTGATAGAATCACTGTCCGCTTAGCACTGGAATTCTTGTCACTGTTCCTAAAGTTCCATTGAACTTAGGTATAAAATTAGACTTTTCAGTATGGAACGCTGTCTCGTCCTTGATTTGGATTCGAGATATGATCTCATCCTTGGTATGGCTTGGCTTGAACGCCATGAGCCATGGATCGATTGGAGGTCTAGGACCTTAGGCGCCACGCGTTCCTAGCAAATTTTGGAGAGTCATAAACCACCTTGGCTAGGCAACAAAAGCGCTATTGGCACGGATCATTGACTGAGTCTGTCAGTGCTTAATGTCTGATTTAATAAACTTCAATGTTGAAAACATGAATTCTGAGCCCGACTCAGAAGAAGGAAGTGGAACGGCATGTACTTCATCGAGTGACACTCGTTGTAATAACGATTCACTGAATGCTGAACGCATTGTTGGCCTTATGCCGAGTTATCAAGGGTGTAATATCCCTAAAATACGTGGAGTGGCACGTCTGCGTCCACCGAGTGTGGTCGGCCGAGGTGACACCATACTGAGTGTCAGTAGTGGCACTATTGGCGGTTCGCCAGGACCTCAAGGGTGCAATATCCCGAGATACGTGGAGTGGCACGTCTAAGTCCACCGATTATGGTCGGCCGAGGTGGCACCATACTGAGTGTCAATAATGACACTTTTGGCGGTTCGCCAGAGCATTTTGGGTCAAACCCTTCTAATGCACGTGAAGCGACACGTAAAAGCTTGCTAATAAAGGAAGTTGAGTTACCCAACTCCTTGTCGAATGTCGAATTAGACACCATGTCTGGTATAGAGCCAATAAAGGCTGGAAAATTCGAGGACGTGAATGCTCCGGCTCTAAGAGGCGTATTGTCTCTACTCCAATACAGGGGAGACGTGAAGCGTTTATACAATCATAAAGTGATACGTGTGAGCAATTACACACGCTTGGAAGTGGTGTAACCGGTAACATTGAGGGAGAAGTTAGCCTTGCGGCAATCCCTTCATTACATGCTCTTATAGAGCTAGACGAAATGTCTATCGATGAGTGCGGTCGAGCCTTAAAGGCTGGCGGCTTATCTCATTCATCCTATGATTACGCTAAACTCATCGTCACTTCTGGACGAAGCTGTCCTGGATGACACAAAAGCTGCACTAAGTGCGCGGAGTGGGTCATCGATCCTTAAAGATCCTACGGACCCATTTTATTCCTTGATAAGAAATTCCAAGATGTGGTATGCACCAATCCACCATCTGTTTTACCTCCGGATAGAGGTGTCCGTCATGAAATGACTTGGTTCCGGAAGCCAAATACTGTGTCACAGGAGAGTGGCCTTTACCAAGGGAACAGTGTGACTTCATTGGCGATTTCTTTCGTGCTAAGCACGAGGCGGTAATCGTACGAGACAGCAAATCTCCCCATTCGACACCGACATTTTGTGTCAAAAGCCAAATGGTAAATGGCGCATTGTACATGATTATAATAAGCTTAATGCTGCCACTATACCAGCACAAACCCCCATTCCTAAAAGAGACGTTCTTCAGAACACTATGATGGGTTGTACAATGTACAGTGCACTTGACTTAGTCGATGGTTACTACCAACTGCTCATGCGAGATAGCGAAATCCCGGTTACAGCGGTTAGCACCCCAAGCGGTATGATATGGGAGTGGTTGGTTATGCCATAAGGGCTTTCCAACGCCCCGGCAACATTTAATCGTCGAGTGACGCAACTGTTCCGCCCTTTATTGAGGTTATGCACATACTTATTTCGATGACATTGTTGTCCATAGTCGTGCGGAGCAGGGTCGGTTGGATATGGAAAACCATTAGACCATTTGCGAGCTGTGCTCGAGTGTACGCGCACAAATAAATTGTATGCCAATGCATCTAAATGCATTTTTGGCGCAGAAGAAATTCAATCTTTGGGTGCTTCATTGGGAAGCGAGGTCTTAGAGCGGATCCTGCTAAAGTAAAAGCCATTGTCCATTGGCCGGTTCCTTAAAACCACAAGGATTTGCGTAAGTGGTGGGGTCTCGCTAATTATTTACACAAATATAGCTAAAATTACGCTGATATGGCTAGGCCATTATCTAATCTCCTTGAAGGATATAGAATGGTGCTGGACTAGCACAGAACATAATGCTTTTCGAGCAGTTAAGGATAGTATCATCCATACCCCGATTCTGGCACTGCCATATCCAAATTGGCCTTTCGGTGTCGTCTGTGAGGCTTCGGATTTTGCCATTGGCAGTGCTCTGTTACAAACAGATGTTGATGGGCGTGAACGTGATATTGCATTTGAGTCTAGACAGCTTCAAGCTGCGGAAAAGAACTACCCAGTACATGACAAAGAGTTACTTGCTATGAAGTATGCTCGCGTCAAATTCAGAGTTCATCTGATCGGCTCTATACCGTTTGTGATATATACAGATCACGCTTCATTACGTACGGCGACTAAGTCGCCCCATCTCTCACATAGAATGACCCGATGGCTATCCTTTTTTGCCGAGTACAACTTCGAGGTACAGTATAAGCCTGGCAAGCAGAATGCTTTCGCCGATGCGTTATCACGCAGGCCGGATTATGAGCTCTCTCATTTAACGACTATCACGTCGCCTATCACTGAATTAATCTGTTCGGCTTGCGCCAAGGATGAACAGTGTGGAGCTCTGCTATGAGCTTTAAAGAGCTCTGATTCAGGTATTAGATTGTCGGCACGTTTGCGTGCAAGGTTACATCGATTTTCTATCGATAACAACCTGTTGCTTTATTGCACGGACGTTGCGAACCCTCCACTCGTCTGTGTACCTCATCATGAGGATTTGAAGTACCGAATCCTCCATGCGGTACACGATACTGTCCTTGGTGGTCAACTCGGTAGAGAAAAGACCTACGGCTCTGTAAGCCAGATTTATTGGTGGCCCAAACTTTATGAATGGGTCAGCACATACGTTCGCCAACGGGTTAAACCCTCGGCGCATGCTGCTGCGTCACTGGCAAGTCTGCCCGTACCCATAGGGTGTTGGGAGTCAATTCGTATGGATTTTGTTTTCGGTCTACCGAAAGATTCGGCCGGTAACTCTGGCATAGTGGTCTCCGTTGACCGATTGAGCAAAATGGTTCACTTAGCGGCTGTGCCAGACACCATTGATGGTGAAGGCACATCAAGACTGTCCATCGATCGCGTGTTTCGACATTACGGCTTGCCAGTGGCAACTGTCTTTAATCGGGACCCTGTTTCACGGGCAAATTCTGAAAATCAATTTCCGAGTGCTTGGCACCAGATAGGATGTGTCCACCGCGGACCATCGGCAGACCGATGGTCAAACTGAACATGTCAATCGCGTCATTGAAGACGTTTTACGCAGTGTGTGCACAGTCGCCAAAGCGCTGGAGCTCAATGATCCCACTGGTAGAATTTGCGTTGAATAACACTGTCCATGCCTCTACAGGCTATACTCCGTTCTATGTCAGCGGTCTCACCCACTCACGCGTTCCGTTAACGATTCAACTTCGTGGCTCAGGGCTTGGTGGGTGAGAATCGGCCGATAGGCTTGCTGATATCAGCCCTGTTACCGTTCCGAAACAAGTAATCGAGTTTCTCGCGACGCGATTTAGTGTCTTAAGACATGTAAGGGATGCGATGGCTGATAGCCAAGACAAACAAAAAGAACAAGCAGATACCAAAGTCAGAAGCTGTATTAATTCTTAAATTGTCGGAGACTGAGTTTTATTAAAAATCTACCTACTAATTTGGTTTCCGCGGCCTTCATGACCAAACTGCGCCCGCGCTTTATTGAACATTTACGGTCGTGGCCAAGAAGGGCCTAGCTTACACGCTAAACCTTCCTAGCAAGCTGCGTACACACCCAGTGTTTTACGTTGGCTTGCTTAAGCCATATCGGGACCCTTCCCACGTGGACTTGAAGGCGCTTGCGCTGAGACAGGCGGTCGTGCCGCAGATTGCTGCATCCTCACCAGGATGCCCAGGTGGCTCTCTAAACGAGGTTCGTATCCTGCGGAAATGACTGCCGAGGAGGTAGGGCGAACGCTTGCGTTTGTCTGTTACATCTGGGCGGCTAAGGTCTCTAAATATTTCAAGTGAAAAAGGAGGTGAAAAAAAATATTACAACCAGTAGGTAGGCTTGGAAGCAGCCATCCTTTAAAGAAAGCGTAATAGCTCATTGGTCTAAATTAATGATTGTATCGATAGCAATTGAAGTTTTCCCTGTTTGTCTATCACCAATAAATAATTCTCTTTGACCACGACCTATCGGTATTAAACTATCTACAGCTTTTAAGCCTGTTTGAACATGTTACAAAAAAAAATAATAATTTGACTTAAAAAAATAATTATTTTATTTTTTAATAAATTATTTAAAATTGGTGCTATTTGTACTTCTTTTTTTATTTACATTATGAATGTCGAGATACAGCTCTCCCTCTGTTAAATTAATGATTCGGGTAACACACGTATAGATTCAATTATAGGGATTTATAAATCTGCTAATTGGAGTGAAAGGGAGGTTTGGGATATGTTTGGAGCTTTAATTCGCAGTATATTTGGCTTTAGTCAATAATATAGCTTATTAATCAATCCACCAACTTAATGGCAGAAAGACAGTCTCACAAAAAATGCTTCGAATATCCATAAGTACACACTCCTTGCCTCCTCCCACAGATTGCTAATTGTCTGCATCACGATCCTTTGCACGACACTGTTGCGTTTCATAAAAGACAAGTTAAGGCCCGGCGCTTTGTCACTCGCAACTGCAGGGACAGGTTGTTGACGCTTCAGCAGCGAAGACGGTTCTGAACCGCCTCAAAGGAGCTCTTAACCCAAGCAAGGACCTCACGAAGAAGTTACACCTCGTGCTTTACAGCATCAAATGCCTCCGCCGAGATTTCGGCCCCCTCTTGCGCTGCTTAATGCGCGGAGGAATCTTCAGCTTCATGTGGAGAAACTTTTAAAGCGACGTCGTCGTAAGGGCCAATACCAGTATCTGGTGAAGTGGCTAGGGTGCCCTTCTTATGCAAACTCTTGGGAGTTCGAGGTACCTCTTCGGCAAGATTGCCCGTACGCCGTTGACGTTTTTGAGCGCCAAGCTCAGGGTCAACTCGCGTCAGACGACGCTTCCCACCACTAGATGTGAGAATATGTGGATCTATAGCCACAGTGCGGCTTCGATCCATGGTTGTACGGTCAACCGAAGCACTGAAATATCGGCTAGACCTTCCTTCGCTTTGTGGTATAAATGCCGAACGTAATTGGCCTTTGGCCTTAAGCTTGGCGAAATCGAAGCGAAGCTTTTCTTCCAAACGAACATCAGCCGCATCCGCAGACTTAATGATATTCCAAATATTACGAAGGCGGCGGGTCGGTGGACCCAGTTCTCAAATAAGACTTCGTTTTCACTCCTTGTTTCGTTTGGAAACAATACAATCGAAATTTCCATCATGGAGGTCACCGAAGCTCCAGGGTCTTGATCACGTAAACGCGTCAGATACTGACTTCGCGTCGCTACCTTTGGCGTAAGGTCTCGTTCATGGAGAGCGTCGCAAGCAGCATCTCCTTCGGCGTGCTTGCTACGTCTCCGGAGATCCTGATGGCCAAGCTATGATTCGCTATCTCTTTGAGACGCTCGTCCGCTCTAAGCGGAGTGAATCTATATTCACTATGAGTTTTAGCTTTCGCTATATCGGCAGCTCGACGACGAGCTTTTTCCTCTATGAGGATGACCCGCTCTTGCTGTTTATCGAGCGGATTCGTAATGATGTTGGACTCAGGGTCCCGTGTCCTGCTCAATGCAGCTAAGACATTAGCGGCACAACGTTCTGGGAACGGGTTCGGGGCCCGCCGACGTTCATCCGAAGGAGAAGGCGTGAGAGAACGACCCTCTCTCTCCTCCTTCTCTGATAAAGAGTGACTTTCATGTCCACCATTCCCTCATCGTCGAGGAAGGTGCTAAAAGTCTGTGGCTCACGCTTGATTGTTATGAGACAAAGAAAAGAAAAACACAACCGAACGGTTAGCTGTTCAGGTTTCAACCTCAAAGAGGAAATGAGTCGAATGTTGTCGCTCGGTGCCAACAGTCTGATGGGGAAGGGTGTAATTGGGCACACATCGGTTGGAGAACTGTTGTTGTAGTCCATTTACTTTATGGGTTTAATACACCCTTCAATCCTATTCTAAATTAGTTAGTTACTTAAATCCCATTTGTTATGGGAAACAATTGTGGTCGCCGCCAGATAAAAATCTAGCGGCCGAAATTTTTTTTAAATTAGCTAGGGTAAAGTTTCTAGATTTAAATAATTAAATGAAGCGCAGTCCCCTTTTAATCTAAAGCGTTCAGTGCTTCCTAAGTGAATAGTACGATGACAAGTGGTCATGCGTCCGAATGTCCTGCACAGAGCCGAGAGCCTGTGGCAAAAGACGGCGAGCTGACAAGAAGTCATGCGTCGCATAAAACGGTACAGTGCCAAGAGCCTGGTGCGGTTGGAAGGGGTGCGTTAGCCAGGAGTGCAACGGCACCCGCTTCCCAGAAAAAGGTCGTGGTGACTCGAAGAACGAGCATCCGACAGATTAAAACGATCAAAGGCACGTCTAAACGAGTGACCTTTGGATCAGTCTCTAATGCGAAGGCATCCTCAGTTGAGGTGCTCCGGCAAGTCTTTAAATCTGCCGAGGAGATAGTAAATCTCCCGGAGATGTCGTGGGATCTGTTCCTTGCCGAATCAAAGGAAGGAAAGCTCCACAAAAGAGACACACCAGTTCCAGAAGATAACTTGGTGAACTGATTCTCGTCGTCCACAATGATCGAGGGCGTCCTAGAAACGGACAAAAAGAAGCGGTTTGCTGCTCAAGGCTGCGATACCTTGAGAGCTAGTCCGAATTTTGAGGTTCTGTGGAAACATCGCGATGTGGTCCCAGAAGAAGTGCCGAGCCGCCTACCAGCAGATAGGGGCATCGGGCACGAAATATACCTCGAACCTGGCACCAACTATTGTGTGACCAGGCCATGGCCGTTGCCGAAAGAACAAGTCGATTATATCGATGAGTTCTTCGACAAACGAGCCAAGGCGGGACATGTGCGTGAGAGCAAATCGCCTCACTGCAGCCCGACCTTTTGTGTGCGTAAAGCCACAGGTGGATGGCGCGTGGTTCATGCTTATACTAAGCTGAACGCGGCGACCATAGCGGCACGAACGCCAGTCTCGCGGAAATTTGTCTTGTTGAACTCCATGGGAAAGTCAACTATCTTTTCCGCGTTAGATTCGAAGGATGGCTACTATCAGGTACTCATGAGAGAGTCCGATGTAGCCAAAACAGCTGTAAGCATCCCCCAAGCGAAATGCTATGGGAGTCGCTTGTGATGCCCCAAGGTTTGAAAACGCACCAGCGACATTCAACCGAGTGATGGCTCACGTGATGCGTCAGCACCGTGCCTACGCGCCTCATTACTTTGACGATGTATTCGTGCATAGTAGGGCCGAGGACGGGCTGAGCGCAATAGAGTCGCACAAGCGTCATTTAGACGCTGTGTTGCAGACTTTAAAGGACGCCCAATTGTACGTCAACTTGCAAAAGTGCGTCATAGGGGTCCCTGAGATACCTGTACTGGGCTGCATCGTTGGTACACATGGTGTACGAGCAGACCCAGACAAGGTAAAATCAGTAAAGGAATGGCCAATCCCACGGCATGTGAAGGATTTGCGCCAATTCCTAGGGCTCGCTAATTACTTGCATAAGTATAGCAAGAATTATGCGGAGCAAACNTACTATCAGGTACTCATGAGAGAGTCCGATGTAGCCAAAACGGCAGTAAGCACCCCAAGCGGTATGCTTTGGGAGTGGCTTGTGATGCCCCAAGGTTTGAAAAACGCACCAGCGACATTCAACCGAGTGGTGGCTCACGTGATGCGTCAGCACCGTGCCTACGCGCCTCATTACTTTGACGATGTATTCGTGCATAGTAGGGCCGAGGACGGGCTGAGCGCAATAGAGTCGCACAAGCGTCATTTAGACGCTGTGTTGCAGACTTTAAAGGACGCCCAATTGTACGTCAACTTGCAAAAGTGCGTCATAGGGGTCCCTGAGATACCTGTACTGGGCTGCATCGTTGGTACACATGGTGTACGAGCAGACCCAGACAAGGTAAAATCAGTAAAGGAATGGCCAATCCCACGGCATGTGAAGGATTTGCGCCAATTCCTAGGGCTCGCTAATTACTTGCATAAGTATAGCAAGAATTATGCGGAGCAAACTAAACCATTATCTGATCTCCTTAAAAAGGACACAGAATGGGTTTGGTTAAAAGAACAAGAAGATGCGTTCACATCAGTGAAGCAATCTCTTGTAGAGGCACCGGTCTTGGCATTGCCAGACGCGGATAAGCCCTTTAGCGTCGTCTGCGATGCAAGTAATTTTGCAATCGGCAGCGCGCTCATGCAGAAGGATGACGACGGCGTTGACCGCGTCATCTCTTATCAGTCCCGGCTATTAAAAGCCGCGGAACTGAATTACCCTGTGCATGACAAAGAGCTACTTTCAATAAAGTATGCTCTTGTCAAGTTTCGTGTGCACCTATTGGGCACCGAACCATTTGTGGTTTATACGGATCACGCATCACTGCGGACCGCAATAAACTCACCGCACCTCTCGCCTAGAATGGCAAGATGGCTCACATTCTTCTCTGAATTTAATTTCAAAGTTGAATAGAAGCCGGGTAAGTCGAATGTCTTGGCTGACGCTTTATCGCGAAGACCAGACTTCTAGTTTAGACACCAGGAAAGTGTGTCTAGTGCGAAAGCAAAATTTCAGCTGTCAACGTTGGCAGTTATGAAGGCATACCACGTGACGAGCTCATTAGCCTCTGAAATAAAAGAGAGCTACAGTTAGGACGACCACTGTCGCCTGCTGTTGGATCACTTCGGTGGACAAAAGATTTCCCTTCCGTCGCACCTGAAGGCTAAGCTCAATCGCTTTAGCTACATCGATGGTCTGTTATGGCATCAGCTGTCACCTTGTGATCCCTTGAGAATCTATGTGCCTCATGCCACAGATCTCAAGCTGATTATCCTTCACGAGCTCCATGATGCGCCATCTAGTGGGCATCTGGGCCGTGCAAAGACATTCTTACGAGTGTCAGAGGAATTTTGGTGGCCACGTGACCCCTTTTAGGTGGCATCTTTGGCGCCGTGTATGTAACACAGGTCACTAGAGTGACTGAGAGAACTAGCGGCACGTTAGGCAGCTCGCAGTTCCTCTCTCCTCTTTGACGAATTTAAAAATGTAAACTCGTTCATAAAGGAGGGGGGGTGTAACGGGCTAAAGTTGCCCTAATGTTACACAGTCCCCTTTAAGTACACTTGGTGTTCTTAAGGGGATGGTCAATTACTAAATTATAGTAATTAGACCCAGCACTCGGGTGTGGTTCACATTTGTGACCAACCCTTGTGTATGTGATGCACATGGGTGCATTCACATTAGGAGGGATGACGCCCAGCGTCATCCGTGATGACGGCTAGCGTCATCCGTTACGCGAGGTATCTAGAAAGGTACGCTCGCAATACATATTAAGTGTTATCTATAGAGATGACATATTAATTGGTAAAAATAGGTATTTATATTTAATACGATTAAATATAAATCAGTCTGAAAACTACTTCCTACTTGATTAGTGCGCACGAGGAGCCGGATTACCGCTCCCGTGACGACACTTTGCTAGAGTACTCAGTGTGTTGGGTGAGGTCGCTAACGCGCCCACCACAACTACCTCACTGTACGCAAGAGAAGTAGGTTAAAGCGCTTCCTCGCTGTGCTATGGTGTGTGTTCTAAGTAGAGCGTGGCCGCATTACGACGTGCCCGCCTACAGTGGCCGCAATTGACGTCCCCGTCTACATGGCGAGTGCATTGTTCCGAATACCTCTGCTCGCGGATGACGCTAGACGATCCCTTTTAATTTTAATGTACCTATGTACATCACATACACAAGGGTGGGTCACTATTTGATCCTCACCCTAGTGGCAGGTCATGTTTCTTCAAATAAAGTAAATGACTTTCGGTTAAGTAAACTTAACGGGTCTGTAACATTAGGCACTTAAGCCCGTTACACTCACGCTATAGTGTAGTCCTGCAAACATAGATTAAAATTTTAGTTTACTTAAGATAGAGAATGGACAGTCTGGGGCTGACAGGCTTTTTTCCACTGCTCTGCCTTGCTGAAAATAAAATGAATTGCTATTTAATGATTGTTGATAAGTAGGCTTTACTTTCATATATTATAGTTATAAGCCCTTTTTCCTTGAAAAAGTGACCGATAGATACCAATCAAACGCGCTTGGATAAACCACCTTCCCCCTACTAAAAATGAATGCGGCAGAGCTCTTCAATGTGAAGGATAAAGTAGTAGTCGTGACGGGAGGTGGCCGCGGCATCGGTAGAATGATCGCGGATGGATTCGTACAAAATGGGGCCAAAGTGTATATTGCGTCACGGAAGCTTGAAGCCTGCCAAGCGACGGCAAAGGAGCTCAATGCGAAAGGACCTGGTCGTTGCATTGCTGTACGACAAATGATATAAGTAGTCACCTATCAATACTAAGTGGCTGTGTTTAAAGTTAAAAGTCAATCTAACAAGCGAGGAGGAGTGCAAGGCGTTCGCGAACGAGATCATAAAGAGAGAGTCACGCCTTGACGTGCTCATTAACAATTCAGGCGATGGATTCGAATCTCCCGTCGAAAGCACTCCAGCATCAAGTACTTATTCGTATTTAAAATACAAGTATTAGCGTCTAATACTTTCTGTGCTTGCCGCTACAGTTTGGGAAAAAACCTTTGCGCTAAATGTGACGTCCGCCTACTTGCTTACGCGGTTCTTGTTGCCTCTTCTTGATGTTGCAGCAGTAACGTCCGAGGGAGCTCGAGTTATTAACGTTGGATCGGTCGGTGGACTTGTGCCACAAAAAATCAATGTTATGGTGTACGATTCGTCCAAGGCTGCACTGCATCACTTGACTCGCGTGCTGGCTGCAAAGCTCGCTCGGCGTCCGAACGGTGGGCACATTCTTGTCAATGCCGTTGCGCTTGGATACGTTCCGACAAGGTTGGCTGAAGGTATCGCGCACGTGACAGGGATGTCCTTTCACAACATTAGCCAGACCATCCCACTTGAGCGAATGGGTGACTCCTCGGATATGGCTGGATTGACGATCTTCTTGGCCTCGAAAGCATCTGGATGGATCACTGGTCAGGTCATTACTAGCGACGGCGGGACCATCGGTGCTGCTGAGATCGGCGTGGGTCCGTCAAAGCTGTAAACAAGAAGTGCGTCAAGTAGCTAAATTTTGGATCATATAAGTAACGTTCTATAATCGACGTTAACCCTATCTTCATTATAAACACCTCTTAAATGATATTTTAATATTCGATGATGTTTGGACATTCGATGATTTTTAGATTCACGATATTTGAACCGTTGTGACCGATCAAGGGTTAAAAGTCGGTTATGACTGGTATTATTTAAGTTTCACTTAGACTAATTGACGCACTTCTTGTTTACAGCTTTGGTCCAAATATCATGACCGAAATCATAATAACACCCTCTTTGATGTCCAGCGGTCGTGGTATTGGGAAGATGATAGCCGACGACTTTGTACAGAATGGTGCCAAAGTCTAGATTGCGTTGCGGAACCTCGATGCATGCAAAGCCACGGCCAAGGAACTTAACTTCAATGGCCTTGGCCCCCACATTAATGGATATTTATTGAAGACTCTACTGTAAACAATATGTTTTTCATAGCTGCAAGGTAATCCGCATAATGGAGCTGGCGGAACAGATCGCTGAGAGCGAGCAAAGTGGACGTGCTCATCAACAACTCGGGCGCTTGGTGGTGAGGAGACTTTGATCACCACTCAGAATCAGCATGAAAAAAGTCATGGCCGTCATCAATGTAATGTCGCCTCTTCATTTAGCGAAATTTCTCCTACCGCTGCTCGATGCTGCACCACGTCGTCGGACCCGGCTCGTGTCATTAATATTGGGCCCGTGGTTGGACTGATGCCGCAACAGATTGATTCCGTCGCCTATGACACGTCCGAAGCTGCCATTCACCACACGAGCCGCCAAGCTGGCTCGTCGTCCTAATGGTGGCCTCATTCTCGTAAGCGAGGACATGTGCCGTCAAAAATGTCCAACGGTATATCGGTGGCTACTGGCGTCAGTATGGATGATCTCGGTACTATTAAAAAGAAATCAGTGAGGTTTTTATATTTGTTGCATTGTTTTCGCCATGCTGGCTACAAATGAAGAATCCAACAATAAATCTAATGAGCTGAACTGGTGTCATTGCTCTTGTATAAATCACTTTATGGTCCGCTTCGCGATCGTACAAGTGTGATACGGTCCTTCGTATTTACTATTCGTAGCACGAGCTGTTGAATCTACTCTAAACCATCTGTCTGTCGAAAGCGTTTTAAGATGCCCATGAAAAACGCCTTGCGGTTATTTACGTTGTCACTCACACAGCGATCGAGCTCGTCAAGTGCCTTCTTTGCAGTCTCGTAGTCAAACCACGACAAGAAATCAATCATGCGATCATCCACGTCTTCTTGTGTCAGCTTGTACTCAGGACTGTCGATGCGTTTCTGTATTAATGCCTTCGCCTTCTTCACTTGAACAATGCTTTGTTTTGAACGCAACGAGTCAATTTTTTGGCGACGGATTTCCGACTTCTTACCACCACCGCCAGCGGTCAACTCAACGTTAATGCGGCGTCCTAACAAAAGTGTATGGTGGCGCGATAGCGCAGCCCCAAGCGCCTTGTTGTCCTTGACCTCAATAAAAGCCATTCCTTTGAACTTTTTAGTCTTCTTATCTGTCAGCATTCGCAGTGTGATCTCGCCTGCCTCGGCAAAATGTTTCCGAATCATGGCTTCTGTAGTTTTGAAAGGTAGCTGGCCCACAAAAAGTGTAAGATGAATACTCTTGTGGTAACTAGCGCTTTTGTTGTCATCGCCTACAGCCTCCTCGCTTGCCTTTTGTTTCTTCAAGTGGGACTCTGTATTATTCGTTCCATCGGCCTTGCGCTTGGACTCGCGCTTGCGTAGGCGCCGCGCCTGAGCATTCAATTTCACATTGTCATGGGCAATATTAGCCTCGTAAGAGGTGATAGCGTCATCTCTTGTTGTTGAAAGCTCTGATTTTTGCTTAGTAAGCTGGGCTAGACGCCGTTGCGCTTGGGTGTTTGGATGAGCGAAGCTGGTGTCAACTTGACTTGCTATATCAAGCTCCGCGGAAGAATTTTGATCGCGCTTCTGTTCTGCAGAAAATTCTGGAACCAGTCGGGATGTGGCTTCCTGTTGATGCTGATGCTTGCGCAATAGCTGGCGACGCTGCTTGGCGTTCAAAGTCATATCGAGCTTTAATGATTGATTGGCTTGGCGAAGAAATGTCTGCACCAAAACTATAATTTTTACAATCATTTGTCATAAAATGTTGTATAATATTTAAATAAATACACTTCCAGATGGAAAGACCTTGTGGCGCAATGGATAGCGCATCTGACTTCTAATCAGGGGGTTGTGGGTTCGAGTCCCATCAAGGTCGCAATTTTAAGATTGTCTTGGCTATGTTCTAAAATGATTAATCATCTTATTTACAAAAATTCTGACTACATTGGCAAGAACTATATGAGAAAAAAGGAGTTAATCTATTGCACTATAATTAACAAAACTGATCTACTGCTAGCTTGTCGATGCCTTTAGAGCACGGTACGCGGCATCTTTTCCCTCAGCACGATATTTAGCCTTCTTTTCCGCCTTGTGCACGCCTTCAAACTGCTTCTCTTCACGTTGCTTGCGCTTAAGGTTCTCAGCATTGCGCTGGCTCTGACGTAATTTCCGTGTGGCCTCACGGTCACGACGCACCGTGTTTACACGTAACATAAAACCATACTTCTTCTTCTCTTCTGGCTCTAAGACCACAGCACGTGTAGTCAAGTAGCCCTTATTAGCTCCTTTCTTCTTATCTTCCTTAGGTTTACTAGCGAACGGGAGGTTCGCTTGGAGTTTTTTGGGCACTTTAAAAGCCTGAAATTTACGCTCCGTTCGTACAATGGGTTTATATAGCGAGTCCGGATTCACGGGCACAGCGAGCTTTTGCTCCTTGCGCAATTCATATGTCGTCTTCATCAGTCCTAAGGAACTCTTTCGAGATCCCTTTGCATTCGTTAGCAAAGACGTTATGGGATTATACAACTGCTTTGGGTCTACGGGCACCCACGTGCGGCAAAAAATGAGATCACTTTTTAATATTTTGTCCTCAAAAGTAGCCCGAAAATCACCCTTTTCACCGCGAAGAGCCTTTTTAATGCGCCCCCGCAGACCACTCACAGTGCGAATACTAGCCCCTTCAAACTTGGCGACTTCCAGCTCTGTGTTAAACATGCCTTTAATAAAAGCCGTGTTCTTGTGAATTTTACTCGGTGTTCCAATTAACTTGAGCTTCTTGACGACACTAAACTTGTGGTCAAGCTCAAGCACGACACCAGTGCCACTTACACGAAACCCTTCCGCATTTGTCGATAGTGTCTGGAATGCCAGCACGCCAGTATTCGGAGGGCACATGGGGCCAAAGATCGTTGCGTGGCAATGCATGTGCTCTGGTGTATATTTCAAGTATCGATGCCGCTCGTTCGTATCCTCGATAGAGTATAAGGGCAAACTCTGGAAACGCCGCCAGCCAATGGAAAACACCAACGGGTCGTTGGTTTTCAAAATTTTCCTGTGCCAACGGTGCTTCTTAAAACGCATACGGACCAGTCCTAATGAGTCTTCAATAGTTGGTAGACCACCGACAACAATAGGATTCTTTGGATCGTAGTATCGCACAAACTCAGCAGGGATTTTTGAGAACTCAATACGAACATAAAGACCATTTCGAAAGCCTTCCAGCTGTAGACGCATGTCCTCGCCTTCTTCTCCAAACTCCTCGGCATTCCGTTGCGCTTGTTCCTCACGTAAACGTTTTGCCTCAATCATCACCTCTGTCATTTCTTCGTCGTCCTCCACTTTCTTCTGGCCACCAACCATAACATCATCATCTTCATCCACCGTTCGTTTCACGGATTTCTGGGCTCGAAGACGTTCGCGTATCTGTTCATCCGTCTCATTCTTGCCAATTTCGTGATCGTCACTACAATTGCCTTTAGCCGCAACATCTACAGCACCATTCTGCACTTCGCCAGTTTCCAAGTCTTCGAATGAGCCGTGCATTTCATCATCATTGGTTGGATCAATAGCACCATTATCTTCTTCATCACTATTGACGTCATCGTTTCTCTGAACGCGCTTCCAAGTACCAGTCACAAAACGATTTCGGATGCTTTCCAGAACGTCAGGTATCGTCCAATCTTTTCTATCATTCGTGCCAACATTTAAACGCGAACAGTCAATGGCATTAATCAGATTGTACTTCTCAGACGCAGATGACAGTTCACCCATGGAGTTGGTTTGGAGTTTTAATGTAAAAAAAGCATCGTCTTCATTTTCGCTGGGCTGTACCTGAAGATTTTTGTCAGACTTTGACTCTACCTCTTCCAAATCATGATCCGTCTTAAAAAGCTTCTGACGCTTGCCGTAAACAAGCTCCATCAAATTCACGTCAGATCGCTCACGCTCAAGAAAATTGGCAGCAGCACGAGACACCATCGTTTCTTTCCACCTCAATTGCGACTGCTCTCCTGTAATTTCATCTTGCTCTTCTTCACTAGTATCGTCCTGATCATCATCATCCGAATCTGTGTGATCTTCATTGTTTACAGAATTTAAGGGGCCATCGCTCTCAGCAAAAATGGCTCGACGACGCGTACGACCATTACTGTCTTGTACAATAGCCTCTGTAGGGTTACCAGAATTCGGCTCGCCATCCTTGTCATCTTCCTCTTCTTCTATGTTTTCCTCCACACTCCCATCCTCATCGCTATCAATTTCATCCGCACGAATAGCAGTCGTGTGTCGAAAGAGCGACAGACTGGCTTCATTCAGCTTCTCATCAAGACCGACACCCATTTTCTGCATCTGCTGCACCATCTCAACTCCTTCACCCATCAGTCCAATGCGAGTGCCACTCGTTTCATTTCCACTTGTTCCCTGATCGCCCTCCTCGTCAGGTACAATGTCCCCCGTGTCTGGATTGGTGTAGTTTAGCTGGCTCAAATTAATATACATCGCATCTTTATCATACATAATGTTGCCGACATCCGACATGGGTGCATACAAGAGCGTATCTTTCTGGGTCAAGTGCTTCTTCTTGACAACTCCATCAGCTCTTTTCGTACTCGACGGCATGTTGCATGGGTCGGGCATTGCCGTCACGTTATCCATGTAGAAATCACCGGCACCAGCGATATGCATCCTCATGCCTGGTTTCAAGTGCGTACCACGTAAATAGCCATACAACGTCACTCGACGGTCCACCATTGAATTCCGCTGAACGTCATCAGGAGCAGTCACGTCTTCGAATCGATCCACCAATAAATACGGATGTGAATTCCTCCATGTCAGTGGACGAAATTTCATGCGCGATATATATAGAGATAAATTCTGAATTTCACCTTTCGGGTATTTGTTTGCAGATATTCCAGAAAAATAAAATAATTTCGCACCCTGATAGATTTCAGTCCAAAACCGAGCTTTCAGACGTTTCTTGGTCTTGCGAAGACTCTTGTTTTTCTTAAAACTGTCTAGATGCGTGAGAATCCCCATTACTTTCGGAAACCCGACAACTTGGAGGATATTAAGAAACTCAAATGTCTCCATTTCAAAACCAAAGCTGGCGTCCACGAGCAGCAGCACCAAGTCGGCAATTTTGGCCAAGTCAATCATGGCATTTAGATCGTTCGGGCATTCAAAAAAAGTGATACGGCGATCTTTGCCACTGACTACAGTCACTGGGCCTTTGACATCCACGAGGTTGTGTCGAGTGTAGCGTTTGACAAGCGAGCGGATAACCGTGCTCTTACCACTACCTGGTGGACCCATGACAACCACCGAAATTGGCGGAGGTAGTTCCTCAGCACGATTTGATTGGGGTACATATTCTTTACGATGCTCACGGTCCAAGTTGCGCTGGATGGTCTTGCGTGCACGACCAGCCTTCGCTACTCCGAACGCCTTAGGATTCTTACGTTGTTCGGCCAGCGACGGCTGCTCCTTTTTTTGTTTTTCAAATGCTTTGCGCTTCTGTTTATTGACCTTGGCGCCCGACTTGGACTTACGATGGCCTTTACCAATGCTACTGGCGTCCATTGTCGAAAAGGTTACGACGCGAATATGAGTTTTTTGGTTGGATGGAGACAAAATGGTGTATGTCACATATTAGGTCAGCTGTCTAGTGTAGCGCACATGGAGTTGAAGAAAAAATAATTAATGTTTATACAATAGCCCCATAAAGCTGTTTTGACCAAAAAGTTGCAGAGCTGTAACTTGGCCGACATCGGTCGCTTGGCTGCAAAATTTGTTGAGCAAATAAGAATACTGATACTCGAAGGTGATTAAGGTGGCGCGTAGCGCATCAAGTAAAATTAATTTACTGAAAACGATCAAATAATGTACGAGGTGTGCCGTTACATTAATATAATTGCATTTAATATAAAAATAATTTAAGAAGTATTAAAATTATAATTTCTCTTAAAATATTTCCAATAATACCAAATTTAGTGAAATTGAGGCGACAAGACAAAAGTTCTCTTGCTCGGTTGTTTAAAGTTTAAACCAGTCGCTGCTAGACGCACGAATAAGCGGTGCGCAAGGAGTCGCAGTACAACGTTTATATGAACAAATTAAAGTCAGTAGGTAAAAAGATCGTTATGTATGAATTGAAATATAATATTACATTATTGCTTTTGCTCTATACTAAGCCTTTAGTATTGTGTGTCGGGGCACTAAAGAAAAGGGCATTTGGGTAGTAGGATGCAAAATGCAAAGTAAATATATTGAGGTCCTTCGTTCGCAAACCTATTGCTACCTCTAAGCCAATCATTACTTCTAGCCAATCATAGTTCATAGAGCT
>NC_090615.1:3663925-3692683 GCF_004359215.1 Bremia lactucae | reverse complement strand
CCACAAGGGTTGGTCACAAATGTGCACCACACCCGAGTGTTGGGTCTAATTACTATTATTTAGTAATTGACCATCCCCTTAAGTACCAAATGTACTTAATGGGGACTGTGTAACATTAGGGCAACTCTAGAGCGTTACAACTGGGGTGGAACGGTCATGGTAAAATTACGCATGCACCCTGCCGTGTTCGATGACCTTGACTTTCGAGTGGAATGTGTAATGGATCCGCGACAAGGCTGACCGTAAATCGGTCACTTGTTTGATGGTTAAAGTGAATGAAACGATGATAACCTGGCAGACAAAGAAACAAGACTTCTTACGGCTGAGGCAGAGATTTAGCGGCCACTAATGGCGCGAAAGAGACGATGAGTATTCGACAATTGTGCTTAGAAGTGTATTTAAATGTGAATTTGCCCAAACCTATAGCCATGAACAATCAGGCGGTCATAAATTGGCAATTGAAAAGTGAGACTAGCAGTGAACAGGCGAAAGATGTAGACATCAAGTTGAAGCCTTTGTCCGCGACCTAAACGCTAAGCGTCTACTGACACCGGAGTATATATGTACCGCAAAGGAAACGGATATTTGACCAACCACTGGCTGTACTGCGGCTGAAGGAGTTGCGCGACGTAACTGGTGTTGATTAACACAAGAGTGAAGGCGCCACCCTGGTAGTCGGGAAGAGTGTGTGAAAATGGGTTGATAAAGATGTCCCACTTCCCGATACCGACGCCCAGCTCCGAGTTACGAGTGAGTCAGCCCTGTGAAAATTGTTAATTCCATTGGTTGCGCCATATGCTTCTGTCGTAACGGTACCGGATTTCAATGTCTCATGGCTACAACCCTGAGGGATATGACATCAGCTCTAAGTGTCATTTCCATTCAAAATAGAGCACTTTCTTCACACGTCTACATCAAATTTTCGCCATCTACAACGCGGTCACCTAGAAGCCATGAGAGATCGACAATTTTTGTATCTTGTACTTCAATTGTAGGCGAGCATGTCATGGGTGGTATTCTAGATGAACTGCGAGAACAAGATGGTTGCGCCAGAAGACGTTTGCGCCAGAAGACGTTTGCGCCAGAAGACGTTTGCGCCAGAAGACGTTTGCGCCAAAAGACGATTGCGCCAGAAGACGATTGTGCCAGAAGACGATTGCGCGAGACTAATTTCCTTTTGTCGCACCAGCTTACCCTACCACGTTTAACACCTAATTTAGCTTAATAAGGAAAAGTTATTCTTTAACATATTCACAATTACATTCTTTAATGAATTTTTAAAGCTGGAAGCTCTTAATAAAAAAAATAAAATTACTTTATTTTATTTTTATTTATTTTTCCAAATATTAAATTTATAAATTTAAACAAAATTTATACTCAATACATATATTCTCCATTTTACTCCATAAGACTTGAGCTCTACTGCCAGCCACGGGCAGGGTCTGTCAGGCACGAATATTGCGGGCAAGCTCTACTTAATCAAACACCTTCGCAAAGCGAGGAAGCGGTTTGACCGTCTTCTCTCACGTGCCGTCAGGATGTTGGCAGGCGTCTAAGCGACCTCACCCAACAAGCTAAGTGCCTTATTTTAAGTGACGTCACGGGAGCGATAATCCGGCTCCACGTGCGCACTTGTGAACTAGGAAGTGGTTTTCAGACTGATTTAAATTTAATCGTGTTAAATATAAAAACTTATTTTAACAAATGATCAATGCCATCTCTTTAGATAGAAACTGATATGTATTGCGAGCGTATTATTCTAAATACCACGTATCTTGGATGAAGCTAGGCGTCATCCCTTCCAATGTGAATGCACCTATGTGCATCACATACGCAAGGGTGGGTCACAATGTTAACCACACTTAAGTGGTGCGTCTAATTACGTCATCTAAGCAATTTACCACCGACCCCCCTTTAAAAACGAATTTACATTTTGAAATTCGTCATAAAGGAGCGAGGAACAGCGAGGTGCTTTACGCGCCCCTTTAGTTCTTTCAGTCATTTTAGCGACCTGTGTGCACATACACGGCGCCAAACATGCCACCTAAAAGGGGCAAAGCTGGTGGGTCTTCTGCAAACACACCCACTCAACCACGCACTAAGCGCACGCGCAGCGATAAACCGCAGCCGTCGCCTAGAGTCCCAGTTGCAACGCAGACAGCTACTGCTGCTGACACGCTAATTCGACTTACAGATCCATTCCACTTTCACAGTGAGGATGTCAATCCGTCGATCATTGTCGATTACGATGAGTTGACACCGCCACCTCGTATTAGTGATGAGGAGCGTGTTGGCGCTTTAACGCCTATCCAATCGTCTCCCATCTCAACTAATTTAGAGACAACAGCATTCTCTATTGCTGTCTCGTCGTCTGCGCTGGCTAGCGCAGCGACCATTAATGAGAGCACTGCCCACAGAGGTGCAGGTGCTTCTCCGTTGGGTAAAACCACAACGTCTTGTGCTCAAACCATTACTCATAATGGTTCTGACATAGAGGAGCCTGAGTGGCAAGCTCCGCCGACGACATGTGAGCGTGCTCAGTCGGTGTCCCAAGCCAGTCGTATCGAATGTGGCTATGCGACGGGTGGCATACCACTTATTCCCCCTCCATCTCAATGATTTCGTTCCAACGGACCAAAAGCGTCGCTCCTAGAGCGCGCTGTTGTAAACGCACATAATTAATATGGCGTCTGTAATTCATGGAAGGCTCTACGGAAATCGCTTGGACGTATTTCCACGATCGCGGTAGTGTTGCGTACAAATGAAACGCCTGACCAATATGAGGCGGAATTCTCGCACCGCTTTTAACCGCATTACGATGCGGTAAAACAGCGGTCCAGTGAATAAATTTGGACGCTTGCGTTTGAAGAAAATCATGGGCAGTACTGTACCCCCTGTTTGTTTTCACCATGCTACTCCTGCTAGTTCGTAGGAGACTAGCGGAGAGGCCTCAGCTGGTGCTCCTTTTCGTAGGCATTCACCAAGCCGGACAACGACAATAGGTAGTGTATCGATCGGTTATTCCCAAGAGTCGAAACTTTTCGGGTGTCCTCTTCTCCGGACAAGGATTTGATACTTTTGCCTTACGGAGCGGTCGGCAAGCAACCTTCCAACAAGGAAGCGTTGGTTCCTACCCGCATCCACTAATGCAAGCGGCGCCCGATACAAGTTGCGATTACGCCCACTTACTCGCTGCTGCATTACCCGCGTCTGTTCAGTCACAGGCGTTTAGCGCTGCTGAACGACGCATTGGGGATTTCGGATCTTCAGGACGTCCGCGTGAAGGATCGTCAGGGTTATGAGCGCCTGAAATTCGCGTGATATCTTGGAGAATTCGAGACTGAAGAACCCTCTTTACGCGCGTGGTATCCCTCGTTCTCTGAGTCCTTATTGTGGTGGGAGGAGTCATTCGGCTGAAAGTATTTCACCTTCGCCGTCTCCCTCACCCGATCGACACGAGACTCACCGTCGGTGTCACCATCAGTCTTCTTAGTCTAATGGAGGCATGTGACCTCCTTTGGGTCTATATACCGTTTGAGACGACCCACGTGAAAGACGGTGTGCGGCTTCATGTATGGCGGGAGGGTGAGCCTCTATTTTAAGTCTTTAACCTCCTCGACCACAGTAAATGGCCTAATAGAACGCGGCAATAGTTTCGTAGTACCTTCAGGTAGTACAGAAACTGTATTTTTAGGTAGGTAACAGTACTGATAGTACTTTATCCCCGACACTAAAGCGTTCATTATTTTTACGACATTTCGGTCAGCATATTCGTTTGCTTAACATGTGTGCTTGTTATCGCGTCACGGACTTTTCGTGTGACGGCTAATCCATTCAACTCCCCTATGACATCGCCGAGTAGTCGATCATAAGTCGTAGGTGTAAGTAATGAAATATCGTTATTGTTTGGAGGGATAAGCATTCCTTGCCGTGGCTTCTTATTGACCACTGTCAACCCGGCAGGGTCACTAAGGCAACTTCGGTCCATGATCGTCATATTGTGGAAACTATGTCCCTCTTTCGAACGAGCGTAGTGAAGGGCCCTTTCTTACTAAGACTCGGGCTGCGCACAGACGAGAAAGGCGTCTGATGATGGCGCAGTCCGTTCATATAAAACGGTGTCTTACCAGTACTGGTGTGGACACTTTTATTTGTAGCGACCTCCAAAAGGGAATATTTCTGCTCCATTCTTTGGAAGTCGCTATCGTACGCCACGACCCGATTGGCACATCTGTCTGGTCATCGGTCTAGGGATGATCTGTGGTCGACATGTGGAGCTTGTTACCTAGAAGCTCGAGCAATGTCGTTGGAAACCTAAAGTAAACGTGGATCCCAGTCCGATACTCTGGAGGAACAAGAGAGCTGCCCCCTTGCCTGAGATCGTGGTGAAATATGGTACTAAATACATAACCTATTTTAACCAATTATAATTGCCATCTCTGTAGGTATGCCTAATATGTATTTCGAGCGTATTATTCTAAATACCTCGTATCTTGGATGACGCTAGCCATCATCCCCGTTAATGTGAATGCCCTCAAGTGCATCACATACACGAGGGTGGGTCTAAACACCTCACGGAAGTAATTGACGATCATCTTAGGAACATAAAGTGTACTTAGCGGGGATTGTGTAACATAGGGCAACTTTAGCCTGTTACATATCGAATTTTGTACGTCAGCACGTCTGAGCTCATGAGCCGATAATGGTGCAGCATGACATTTTGACATTTAAAGGGTTAAATAATATGATTGGCACAGCTGGTGATGTACGGCAATTTGAAGGGTCCAAGGTTTGACTGTTCTGTATAAAACATTAAAAACGATTAGTTAAAGAAAAACTTGTGTGCTTTGCGCACGTTGACATTTGTTTTGTCGCCGTATAAAAGAATGACACCTGCACCAAAGATGGAGGTCCTGATGCGGCCAATGGACATGCTGCAAAGACCCTTGCGTGTCATCTCAGACTCTTCCATGACTATGAGATTCTCATTACCATCCTCTTTTCTACAATCACATCCAGTTCAATCCAGTGCCGCATTGGTAAAGTCAAAAATGGTCGAGAACGTTATCGATGACATAAGCGAGTCGTGGGAGGAGCGCGACTGGGACACTGAGGTCATGCCAACCCTCACACCAGCGTCAAAATTTCAAGAACTTGACGAATGGGAGCAAAAGTCGATGCCTGATCTTCCGGACGATTTTCCAAGGCTCATCGTGAACCTCACGAGGATTCAACGCCAGCACTTTCCCGTGTCGAAAGAGGAGAAAAAAATAGACATGATGGAAGTGTTTCGCACCATCGAAACAGCGCTGCATCAGCATTATACTCAATTGGTAGAAGTTCTTTTTGAACAGAGTATGGATGCCATCTATTCTGTCACACTTATGCCATCACTAAACTTTTTAAGTGCTATTCATTGTACAGAAACATGTTTCCACTGCACATACGGGAATTCGCACGCGATGATTAACAATTTGCATGCCGCATACCCTGAGGATAGTTTTGCCATGGTCGACTACCCAACAATGATTGATAACGTGCCATTGCATGAGTTTCTGTATCATTTGTCATGCCCTTCAAAATGGAAAAGTGTCGAGTACTTGAAGGACTGTTTGCGTCAATGCTCTCGAGATATTAGGTGGAAAAGAAGTGTAATTACCGAGTTGGAAGTTCTTGCGGAACTAGAATCACAGCAATCGAATCAGAAGATGAAGCGTCTGAGTGATGATATTGACGAGGTTTGTGTTTTAAATTTATCGTATCTTCTTAAATATTTGCTGATGTTTAATTTTTTAAATTAGCTCTCGCGTCTACGTGATTCCTTTCGCGCCAAACTTGAAAAAATAGCAAAAGTTGATTGTAAACGCTCTGGCCAATACTTGATGCTGCGGAAATTGGAAGACATCGAAAACCGGTTGGGCCAACTGCTTAACAAATATTTCACAGAACCTGTGCTTGAAAACAGGGAATGCTATGGTGCATTTGGCCATTCGGGCAACGAGAATGGCATTCAAGTGGGCATGAATGTACTGGATATGGTCATTGCGATGGTATTCAGCCGCCTTCCTCGTGATCTAAGTCAGCAGACGACAACACAAGAACATTATCAGATGCTTTTTGATCACCATATACATATTCTGCGTTTGTGGAAAAAGGATTTTGGACGACTTCCACCACAATCTCGAGCTGCACCAGTAATAAATGGAAGTGAATCCGATACGCGTGATGTTTTTAACTCAAAAGACGAGCATTGTGTCTCGAAAATCTCTGACCAGACTGATATAGAGAAACAAGCTGAAGCATTCTCTGTGTATTGCCAAATCGATGACAGTAAAAGTGACAATAGGGAAAGTGAGCACTTTGTTACAAACGACGCTGGATATAACGTAGAAGATAAGACTTGTCAAGATAATGACATGGATGGTTATAATGCTGATTTCGATAGTGATCATAGCGAGGAAGAGCAGACGATTACAATGCAAGTTACATCACAGCGGAAGAAGTCACATCGAAAACATACGAAGCGCTCAATAAGACGTACGTCACAGCTCGAACAATTGCAGTCAGAAAGACTTGGTGGCAATACAGATCGAGATTGTGCACCATTTCGACCATTTGCATGTACTGGAGCAGTAAATCTTCTCCGTCTTGCTAAAGAAAAAGAATTGTTTTGAAGATGATGTGTTATTGTCCCAATTTTATTTAGAGTTGGTTTAATTCAAGCAGTTCTGAAGTTAGGTACGTTGACCGCAAAAATACATCAACCTGAACAATATCGTTTAGTGGAAGCTTCCGTCAGGCTTACAAGCGATTGATAGCTTCAGCTGGATCAACCTTGTACATGATAAACTCATGTTCAATCTTTTGGGTTGAGCTAAAATATGGTCCACATTAAAGCTGTACGATTGGCCTCGACCATTGAGTACTCAAAGTGTTTATAGTTCGTCACTGCGTTCCACGGAGCAGTATGCGTTAGTGGGTAAGATGTTCCTTCCGATTGATTAGCTGCTCCCATGAGAATATGAACAGGAGCCTTGGGATTGTCGTATACCTTGCAATCGGCGGAGACTTGGGCAAACACAGGCTTGCTCTTCGCAACCGGCAATTTTCGTTCATAGTAGTAGTCAACACGACATCGACCTTGTATTTAAGAAGCATACGTTCAAATGCTGCCTGAACTGCGTGGGTCTCCTTCATCGAAATGTCATTCTTCGAGTTCCGAACGCTGTAGATTAGACGATGTAGGCCAACTACAATTCACGGTACATGAATGCAATTAGCATGAGCTTTTTTGAAATCAGATTCGAGCCAAGTTAATTGTCGCCAGACTTGCCATTGTGCGTCCACAAAAGATATTTGATGGTGCATGCGGATGGTCCGTCTCGGTCGATGTTGAAGTAAAGTGGATTGGACCATGGTCAAAGGAATGCCACATGTTTAGTGTCTTACCACTCTCTTTAGACGGCTTCTTAAAACCGCACATTATAGGCGGTGTAATTTCCTGATGCTGCGCTTTTCTTTCGCGAGGCTATACATCTTGGGGAATGGCACTCGGCCTCAGTTTCCAACCACCACCATGTATGGCACACGACTCATAAGTGGCATCATGCTATTCATCCATTTATTGTACACTTCTTCATAAAAAACGATAGCTTGTTCGGTCTCCATATAGTCATTATCAGCCTAAGAAATGTCAGATGGTACACAAGATCAATGTCATCGGACGATACGCACTGGCATATTGGTGCATGCCGCTGTAGCGAATGTCGTTATGAATGTGCTATCGCGACAAAAAGCGAGGCATGTGCGCGCCGGAAGATCTCTGTAAGTTTAATTACAATTGTGGCGATCTCACGTTCAATCAGTCGTGTCGTGTCAAGGATGAATCAAACTTGTATCCACAGCAAATAAAACTCTTGGCATTTACAGGAAAAAAAGTGGGTACGGCAATGACGGTGTCATGGGCAACATTTGCAAACGTGGAGGACTCGTCTGTCTGGATGGGGGAGACCAAAGACAAGCTTTAATTGGTAAAGACACCAGTATCCAGCGTCAGATATAACGGCTCATCAAATGCGCTATTAATTTGCTTCTTCATGACGCTGGTTGTTATATTATTTATTTAATACAAATTTACAAATAATTTAAATTATCAAAGAAGAACCAAGGGCATCATCTTACAATTTTAAAATGTATGTTTATTAATGATGCATTGAAACGCGGTTCTTTCGGCAATTGCAAAAAAAGAAAAAGCATAAATTTATTTTTTAATGCACTTATAAGAGCGGTAGAAAAGCCCACACCCATTTGAGCATTGCAAATTTCAAGTACAAATCTTGACCAGACGATAGAGGAGCAGAACGACTGAACAGCATTGACTGATTTTCTATATCGGCCGTCCATCGCATTGTAGAGAATATTTTGTATATAAGAATGCGTGAAACGAAAAAATACACAACAGGTTTGAACAAAAGAAGCAAAAGCAATTCTTTTACGTCAGATGCCTTAGCCAAACCATTCGCCTTACATTGCAGCATGCTTCTGTTGCTGCTCTTGAATCCATTGCTCAATTTTCATTTTTAGGTCAGAATTCGGCTGCAATTGCTCGATTGTTAGAGGAACGCGGGTGAATGGATCACTCTGGTCATTCAGCAAATGCTGCGTGATACAAGACCGATCCATTGAATACCCACTTGGTAACAACACAGGGTCTTTCATAAGCGTAAAAATCAATGGATCAAGAAATTCTTCTGGAATTTCACCAAGTACTTCATCCAGGTTTGCTGCCCCCTCTGCTGCTTTCTCAACCTCAACAACAAATGTATTGAATTTTTGGACGTCGCTGGGTTCCAAGAGCTGCGTACGAGCCACAATATGGGCACATTTTCGAAAAACAGGTCCGTCATAATATCCATTTGTGGCAACAGCGAGCAGAAAACTGGGATAATGAGCAAAGTGCAGCAACGTTTGAACAATCTCTTGCAGCATCACTTTGGGTCGGAATTTGTACTGCTCAGGATTCTTAACCTTGAGCTCAACGCCACGTGGACCCGTAAGTTTTACAATCACACTGTTTAACATACTCACAAGACGGTCTTCAAGCTCTGGCATCTTTACAAAAGGCTCTTGAATCTCCGACGTCAAGTATGACATCATGTGGATTGTCTCGTTTGCTAATTGTAAGCTCGACGTAACCGTTCGCTCCTTGTCAGACAGCAAGCTTTGTTTTTGCTCTCGGACAGATTCCTCTAATGCCACCCATTGAGCAATGTTCTGCATTTCTTCTTGTAAGGCTTTAATTTCGTACAAAGCAATAAGTGCATCCGTCACAAGACTATTGATGTGATTCATTAGTCCATGCGCAAATTTTACAAAACTGCCTCGATCTTCTGAAATTCGAAGAAATGATGATTTATGTCCTTCAAGTTTCCACAAGTATTTCAGCAAACACGCAATATTGTAGCGATGCTCGAGTTTTTCATAAAAACCCGTGTGCTCGGCATCACCATACAAGGCTAAAAGGCAAGGCGCAAGATGTTGCTGGGCCAACGGATCCGTCCTCAATAGCTCCATCCCAAATGCAGTGCCAGCAGTCTCGCGTTCTTCCGACTCCTCTGACGGTAAGAAAATATGAAAAAGCACTTCGCTCATCTTGGCTCGTAGATGAGGGCTATGCACATAACTCGGACTCGAAAGAAATATAAGAATCATCGTCAGCAATGCCTTCAACTCGAACGTGTTCAGAGCATTGGGTTGCAAACGCGCAACAAATTTCAATATAGTGCACAAATCGTCAACCAAGTGTTCAGGAACGTGCTGGAGTAAAGCGCTCGTTTTATTGTCTGGGGCAGGCAATGGTAGCACCAGCAGACGCCGATCTAAATAGCTCGATCCAGCACAAATTGAGCTCACAACGGCACTTGTAAGCAGAGAAAATCGAATCATTTCGTGGATAAAATCCGGATGCAGCAGCTCGGCATCCATAATCATTTTCGTAGTCGCCATTTGATCGAAATGAGCCTTTAAACGTGGGTCTGCATCGGGTGCACTCATGCGACTTTGAAAGTACGAAAGTTGACGAAGGAGTCGCATGTATTGGCCAATCATCCCCACAGGACCAAGATGCATCGCTCGAGCCGTTACGAAGTAACAACGCGTAATGAAGTTAAAGTCCGACGTTTTTCCAATCTGTCGAGTATCGTGCTGAGCTAATCCGCTGTCAGTGCCACAACTAACCAATGTCGTCTCGTCATACGGGAATAAATGGTTTTGCATCGTCAAATACTCCGTCTTAATGAGTTTCGTTTTGCCAGAATCCGGAGCTAAAAACGGACCACATAGTCGAAGCAGCACCATGGTCAGATTTACAAACATTCCATTCGACGAAGTGATATTTATGTCTGGGTTTTCCTTAGCTCGCTCAGCATTCACTTGCATCGCTTCTTCCAACCACGTCATCACCTGTTCGCGAGCCGAGCCGCCAGCTTTTAATAGTAACGTCACAATATCCGACACTGTTGTTTGTACGCTGTTTAATTTTGCTCGAATCGCCAAAATTGAATTTTCCACGTCGTTTTTTGTACGTTTTGTAATGTTGCTAAACATTTGCAGTATTGCTGGGTCTTTATTGCAGCTAAAGCGGACGAGGATGCCCAATGCAGTGGCATCTTGAAGACGAAGACCCGTCTTTGGAGGTCCCGGAGTCAATAAAAAGCCAGGCATCTGAGTAAATGCCGTTGCTAAGGCTTTATTTCTGCACAACGCCGTCAAAATGTGCATATTATTGTAAAAATTCGACAGCAGCGATGGCGGATTGATCAAAAAGAGCTCGGCGAGTAATTTTTGAAAAATTGGCGAAAAAATCTGCTGAGTCCCACTACTTTCTTCTAGTATTGCCACGATACCATCGACAAACTCAGGCGTTTGTGCATTACTTTGAAGCCTTACTACCTTTTCAAAGGCATCAAGATTAAGTGTTCCTGCTTCAAATGGAAAGATCTCTGGATCCGTCAATGCCGTGGCACTATAATTAATACACATTTCACGAATACTGCTTAAACACTCGAGTGCTTCTTTCTTCTTGTCAGCCGATAGTCGTAGGAATGAAGACTGCAGTTTCTGTATCTCGTCACGACAGCGATAATATACTTTCTCGAGATACGTAACAGCTGCCAGAGGATGCTGCGTTCCACCGGGAAGATCGACTGGGTTCATAATGATCCGAGAGTAAAGGACTTCACTGGAATTCTGGGCTGATAGCTGTTTCGCCTCAAAGTGAGGCAGGTGCAGCAATTCAGTGTTTTTTAGAGTTGGAGAAAGTGTCACGCGCAGAACACGTTGTAGCATATCATTGATATAAATTTCAGGTATAAGCCCTGCTTTCTTAAGCTTTCGAGGCTCGATTGGTGCTACGGCAGGTGTCGGAGCGGGTATCAAGTCTTCGACAGAAGGTTTAGCGGAAGTCTGAGGAGGTAACGCTTCCGGATTGGTCATAATTACATCGTATTTTCCATCGATCGTGCTCTGATTCGCTGAAAGTGTCCCCTCTTGCTGCTCTTGCAGCTTCTGTAGCCGTTTGCGCCGGATCTCATCAGCGGATGGAACGACTGAACTATCTGATAGTGCATTACCTCCCGACTGATAGCCCTGCGTCTTGCTCTCTTCGTCACTCTTTCCCTGAAGCCACGAGCTTACCCAACCTGACATGCTTGCGAACTCAAGAATTATGATTTCTGGTTCCACAGGATGTGCGCCACGTTTTATTAGGTAGGGACACACGCCTTAACGATGATTGCGCGGCATTTAATGCGACAGATGCGATGCCGAGATGGGTCAATTGCTGCGCTTTTCTCGACAACTACACAGCAAAGTTTGACCGGCACGATGAAATTTCCACCTATTGTTCATAAGACGAGATCCCAGCAAGATATGGAAAAGCTAGGCGAGTGGTTGGCTCGAAATCGACGGGCTGGCGATGTGCTGTTCCTGTACGGAGACTTGGGCTGTGGCAAGACGTGTTTAGCTCGTGGGTTTTTGCGTGCATACACACAACAGCAGAACCTTATAGTAACGTCACCGACATATCTGCTCGTGAATACGTACGATGAGACGTCGAAGTTGCCGATCGTTTACCATGTGGACCTTTACCGTCTGGAAGTCGTAACGGGGCAAGACGTAATTGCGTTAGGATTAAAGGAGGCTTTTGAACAAGGTATTACTCTGGTTGAGTGGCCTGAACGCTTTGAAAAGCATAGTGTCCCGACCGAGAGGTTAGACGTTAGGATTTCATACGACGAAGAAGACAGTGAGATTCGCCATGTTGAGCTTCAGCCAATTGGTGGTCGGTGGACGAACTTTTTGACCTATATGTAGGCACCAAACTTCTATCGTTGAGTCTAAATGCTAATAAAGGACGATAATTTGCAGTAAGAAGCTATGTAACCCTGTAAAATTGTTTGAAGGATCGAACTCACAAATGCTTGTTTCAAGCCAGTTGTGGTAGTCTCGGCGCATCACGATATCTTGCTGATCAACAGCAATTAAAAATTGCTGAAAATTTTGTCCCGGCTTCCTCTCGGGATCGAGCGAAATTGATCAATTTGCTGATCCAAAATGTTTTTGATTGTCCACAAGCCCGACCAGGAACTACATTTTATGTCATATCAACACCTTGATCAAATGCAGTCCCTGCTCTGCAAGTCTGAGACCCGTCTCTTTCCTACATGATTATTGTCGTTTTCAGGGTAATAAATGTCTTGTACGCTCTGAGCATCATTGCATCGTCGATGGCATATGAATAGCTTTCAATTTTCGTGGCAACGAGCTTTTCAATGCACTTTTCCGTTGCCGGACATTGCGAATTTGTATCTTCTGGTCTATGATACCTTTTACCGTAAACATTGTATCTAGCAAGTTTTAGTCGGTCCTCTTCTTGTTATGCTGTGCTGCGGCGAGTCGTTCAAGTGCATCTGCTTCGACAAAGGTTGTGTCTTCTCTTTTTTTAGTAGGTTTATTCTTGTTGACAGAATTACTCAAGAAGCAGAAGAAGGAGCTGCATGCGTTCATTCTGTGAGCGTAGGCAATCATAGCTGTTGGTGCGGCATGCAAGCGTTTTTACTTGTTTCAAACTGTAGCGAGCGTAAATGAACTGATGAGTTGAGGTGAAGGGGGTAGATTTCCTTTCGAGCACGGTAATTGCACCTTTTTGGTGACAAAAAGATACCTAGCATTCCAAAAATAAATCTGGTGATATATTCGACTCCGGATTGAAAAACGGATTTGTAAAATCTTGTAAATAATTAGCTAGCGAATTGATGAAACGTCTGATGCAATTTTTATGTGCTTTAGTGTATGCAAACCGATTTATTTCTGGCGAAATGAAAAAGTCATGCGTTGTATATTCTGCTGTAAATATTTATTCTGCATACTTTGTGTGCTCAATCGAGCTGTCATCATTGATTGGCTGATATATGCAGGACCATTTATCTACAACTTGATTGAGATTCCCATGTTCAGCGGGACTGTCAGCGAAGGCCAACGGATGCACTCGACGGTGCGATTAAATCACTTTACGCTTCAATTTGAGGACGCATCACTCGAAAAAATCTACCAGGCGGGGCTGCATCCTCGCAAGAAAGCGTTGTGGTTGCGCTCGCTTCTGCCCGCTGCAGCCTCTCAAATTTTATTTGCATTGGCCGATGGCCTTGATCATCGGGTAGAAAATTTGCTGGTTTCGGTACCAATGCGAGTTTTAATCGCGGTAAGCTATCAATCAGTTATGCTTTTGTAATTTAATTATAGCTTGAGGCTAATTACTCTCCATTTAGATGCTTCAAGTTGCAATGTGGATGCTGGTGCGATGGGATCTAGTGCAGGCAAAAGAACAGACAATGCTCTTGGTATCCGTAATTAGTGGTATTCCTACACTGCTGCTATACACACTACAACGATCAAGTCTCTGCCATTGGGTATATCTGACACTTGGTCTCAAGCTTCATCGTCAAATTTTAATTAATTTTTTCAATGATGGATGACTGTAGGATGCACTTTTCGTAACATTTGGATTATCGTTCTACACGATACCGAAAGTTACACCTCTGGGTTATGTTTCATCTTTCTATGGTAGCTGGGCCACGGCCGCGATGTATACAGCGATCGCTCTTGTCGTTCGGCCGCCACCAAGAAGAACAGAAATAGTTTTAGGCACTTTCTTCTTGGTGCCTATGGTATGGGTCTTCAATACGATTGCATACTATTCCGAGTACAATGCCCGAGAACGCTTTGCGTTGCGGCGGCGATTACGACGTGAAAGCATTACATTGGCGGTCGCGTGCACCTCAGCAGGAGGGGAAGCATTGCTACAAGGAGGCGAAGACGATGGGTGGCTCTTGCTGCATACGTTATCCGTTCGAGGATTTATGGCTGCAAATAATAATAGTAATACTACCTCCTTTGTACTCGCGGTGATATTATGGGGAGCATTTACCTTGGGAGGCTGGACGTCGCTTCCAAATGCATTAAAATTTGTGGATGAAGCCACTGGCTGGGCTTGGTTCAGTCACTGTGCTGGCGTGACAGTCTTTCTCGTCGTCGTGACACGACGTCTTCGATGGCTGTTAGTCGTGCCTGTGGTAGGTGCTTTCGTTCTGTGGGTTATGTCCTTGGCAATGCCAGCTTCATGGATCATTGTCTCGGCTCATAGTGTTGGTTACGGACTCCTCTTGGCTTCCGTTGTGATTGCCATGGGCGTGTTTGGTTGGTTTGTATGTGCATGGAAGGAACTCGTGGGTTTCTTGACTCGGTCGTGCTTTCTATATCCGCAACTACAAGCTGGGATGGAGAAAGAGTACCCGCTACTTGTACGCATAGTGTCTGAATACACAGCTGGCTTTGATCCTGAGATCTTGTCCGCAAGAATTCAAACAGCAACTGCAATGGAAGCAATGGGAGCACAACCAGTGGAGACTTTAGCTACGGAAATAAAGGAATCGAATGCATTAACGAAGAGACCTCTTCCTGACAAGCCGCATACAACTAATATTGCCAAGAAGCATCACTGTCAAACCGACAAGACTTTCCAGTTTGATTCTCATCCCACTCATAAGAAAAGTAAAGGCAAGAAGCTTACGGATGATAATTTGTTAACTGGTTTACCATTGAAGCAAGAAGGTGTCGTTGATAGTGAAGACTCAGTGGAAGATCGAAAAATGGTCTCTGTTTTGCCATCGTTCACACCAGGCAAGTGCTTTTTCTGTTCAAAGAATGATGCAGAGCATTTTGTGCCAGCTTGTGGCATGTGGGGCAAATGGACCCATTGGCGAATGAATCAACAGAACAATTTGAATCATGCCTTCATTGCTGGTGCTCTGTCCGATAATACTGTTTCAAAACGTACGGCTAATGTGTCTATGTGCACGTCCTACTACGATCTCGAAAATGACAAGATGCTCCTTGAAGCTCAAGTTCGAAATGAGGCTCAAAAACAAGCTGCTCTTTTGAAAAAATTAACAGCATTTGAAGAACAGCAAGGAGCACTATCAATGAAAAATGCACGTCTTTTGGCGGAGATTCACGCGGTAAAGGAGAAGAATGCGCTTGAGCGACGGCAGTCTGAGGCACAATATCAAGAGAAATTAAAAGTTATGCAAAAAGAAGCCAATCGTGCAGCTCACGAACGTAAATTGCAAGTGAAAAGGGCTGACGCGATACATGTAACAGCTTTGCAAAAGCGACTAGAGGCCAGCGAACGTCGTGTACAGGACCAAAGTGCTCGGGCTCAGGCTGCTGAAGAAGACGCGACGAATGCTCGTCAAAGGTTGCAGCTGAGTGAAAATCGTGTCGTAAAATGGAAATTAAATGCAGAAGAATTGCAACGGCAACTCCGGATTGCGGTCCATCGGCCAGAACACGAACATAATGATTCACAGAGCAAGATATCCCCATTTCAGACTTTGCAGCCATCTGGGCGGCTTCCGTATGCGCAAAATTTAGAGATTGAAGGAATGCGCGAGTCAAGTAGATACTCCAATGACGTAGTTGACTACTCGAAGCGCTGGCGGCTCCTACAAGCTTCAGATCTGCCATGATGTCATTGATCTATCAAATTTAAATTGGTAGCGAAAGGCATAATCCTTCATAACGGAATTTTTAAAAAGAAATGTTTAATTTTTGACTTAAAAAAAGGCTAGTGGTGGAGGATCGACGAAGCCTTGGCTATCCAGGACTCGATAGTACTGCTTCAACAGATCCGAGTAGCAGCGAAGGGAGGGCGCAGCGTACACTTGATTTTCATGCGGGTATTTGACATTGGAAGCGAGATGACGCAATTCTTCTAGCATTGCTTCCTCATCGTTCGGTAAGTACCGCAAAAAGTATGGCGGCTCACGTCGAAGCTCTTCGTCGAGGGACTCCACCTCGTGGCAAGGTTTTCGGCCCGGTAGTCCTTCATTAATACTTGTCGTAGCAGCTGCAATGGAATCTTCTGTGGTATGGCGTTTTAACGTGCGAAACGCCAAGGCGCGGCTACGCGCTGCCGATTGATCAGTCTGGAATTTTCGATTCCCCTCGCGAGCACAGCGCCGTTCTTGATCGATAATAACAGCCAAACAGGCTTCAAATGCACGCCAAAGCGCTTGCTCCGTATGTAGAACGCTGATATCTGCTGTTGCCATGGATAGATTGCTCGGATGTTGCACAGCATCATGGAATCGACTGTCCCCTTTGTGCTTCCGGTGAGAAAGCACATAATCGTCGTCGAACTCATCGTCGTGTGCTCGACTAAGTTCGAAAGTCGAAATTGCACAGTGACCAATTAACAATTGATCCACGGGTGAGTCCAAAACAAATCGGTTTACTCGCACAAGGCGGTAAACTAAAATATGGTGGTATTTCGTCCGCACATCTGCATTCCAGTGCAAAAACAAACTCATGTGGCGATGCACGAGAGCTTTTAAAATGCCTTTTCGTAATTCGCCCTCAAAGAAGTCCATTTGATGATACAAAAATAGGAGCGTACTACTAAGAATTTCACAATTTTCACTTGATAGCATGAAACGCATGCCCATTGCAAACGTTTGGCCTCGAAATTCTGGAGGCAAACGATAAACCATCATACCATTGCCTCGTCGTTGGTCCAATCCACCAAAATCTGTTAGCATCGCAGTGGCACTAAACCATTCTTCGAAACGGGTTAAACATACTTCGACGCTGCGGGCATGAAGAACGTTGGTGCATTCATACATGGCCAATACACAGCTCTCAAGAAGCTGGTTGTTTCGCAGCAGCTGCACCACATTATCAAGCACTGTTTGGATCGCACGAATGGACTCGAGCTCGAACGGTATGCAATCTTCATCTTGACTTTTCGGCTCAATTTTCATGGATGACGAAGGAAGTGGACCAGACATGTCATGTACGTACAGCCATTTGGCCCAGCAAGCCTCCTTTATCAATAGCAGCGAAACTCGTATTAATAATGTATAGCCAGGCAAGCTTGTCCACACAACGTCGGCGTCTAGAGCAGTATTGGCTGCGTGGAGGCACACAAATCCCATAAAATTGGAAAAGAATTCGCCGTCGTACTTTAATCGATGGAGCCAGAAGTTGCGCGGTACTTCCGTCATGCGGACAATGTCAGCATCGGGATACGTCGCCAAATATGGTGAAAAGGTCGTCCATTGAAATAATGTTGGGTTATGTTTTATAAAGATTTCTTCATCGGTTCGTATGGCTGACACCGAAGTACCTGTAATTTTGTTCGCCTTATTGCGAGACCTGGCATTAGCTGCACGTATGCTATAACCCCTTTTTTCTTCACTCAAAATAAATCCGTTATAATTTTTCCAACGTGATAAAGTTCCTGCAAATGTGACGCCATTCCAAGGCCGAGAAGTTTTCGGATATTTATGAGATCCAAGTTGAGAAGTTGGTCTACCGATCCCTTCCTCTGCTAGATCTTCCACTCGCGAATCATGAGGTTGTAAAGAAAGCCACTCTCTTTTCAGATAAGCACTAAAGATTTCCTTTAACATCGCGCTTTGGAGCACCGGGACGCGAAAAAAGCATACGGCAAACACACGCGCGTAAAATCGTGTTTCGATCAGCGAAATATAAACGCGATGCTTCTGACGCGCAGACTCAAGATTTTCACTTGCATACTTGAACGTTGTAATGAGTAGGCATCTGTACATGTTCAAATCACACTCGCTGTCCATGGCATCATCGAAATTTTCATTTCTTTGGTTGCTAGATTTACTCACATTCTCGACATTGGCCATAAGATTTGGCCCCACATAAGCACTGTCTTCAATAAGAATCGTTCCATTCGATGATGTCGTGGGTGAGAATGCAACCCATCCCGCCCCAGCACTGCTTGCATTCTTAGACGACTTAGGAGTCTTGATTTTAGCGCTCGTTTGCTTATCTGTGTCCGATGAAGTGACTGGTATGTGAAATTCAACGCGTTCCATGATCATTCCAATAAGCTGAAAGTATAGATTGCGCTTCTCATTTGGCAGCGACGACTTTTTGTCGTGTAATTGAGCAACAACAATTTTCCAACAAACTAAAAGAGTGCGTCGACACTGCCGGAACAATTTGCGACGTTGATTCCACTTTGTTGGTGCTACATAAAAGTAAATTAAAAGCTTCTCGTTAATGACTCCAAAGTTATCGAATGCAAATCCTCACCATTTTCAGAATCACTGCCCGCGTAAAACTGCTTCAGCCGCTGCTGATTTTCTCGTCCGGCCATTCGTTGTAGGAGCACGACGAGATCAGCAAATTTCTCCGTAAGATCAGTGGCGCCCCGCTTTGTCACAGGAGTAGAAATTGATGGATCGGAAGAGGAGATGCACTCTGCTATTATCTTTATAATCATTGCGAGTAGTGGATACCAACCATTTTCACTGACAAACAGCGTCGAATTCGACGTTGTCGTCCCCGCGAGGGACCCAGACGTTTCTAAACGTGCTTCTAGCTCTGACGTGCTCAAGCTTTTCGAAGTTGAAGCATGAAAAGCTGCTAATGAGGAGGAGCCGTAAGGGCCGCTTACAAATTGCTGGGTTTCCAGCGGGTCCGATGACTTTTTTGTTGAATTTGACGACGAACGTGCATGCATGCCACCAAATGACTTAAGAAAACGCTTCAGTTTGTTCACCATGATTCTACGTTCAAGAACATACAAGCGAAAAGGGCGACTGAAGCTGTTAGCTTTGTACTACGCAAGAAACGCATTGCTATGTGCCCTGGCATCATAATCTTCCACCAATTTATTTGCTCTATTATTTTGCGATGAATCGCAAACTACCAACCTCTCTTTGTTGAAGGGTTTTGCGATGAATAGCGAAATCCTTCAACGAAGAGAGGTGGAAGAATACTTATGTGTTCTGGCTGACTTGAAGCTACAACCTTCGCTGGATATTTTAGAAAATGATTTAACATAATGCACAGTAGCTTTGATCTTGTTGCAATTCCACAGAATCTTTTTCGAGCGACTAAACGATACGGGCGTATGGCTGCGGAATAATAATGCAAAACCGGCATTCTCTCGAGGGTACTGTGGTGTCGCGAGAAATGTGTCCATCGTTTGTATACCAAAAAAATGGATCACATAAATTATTCTTTATGGTTGCAGCTTAGTTCTTGCATTAAAAACAAGACAATCATAAAGAATGATTTATGTAATTCATTTTTATTTAATAAACAACAGCATCTCAAAAATCGCTGCTGAGGTCCCGGTCCTCTTTTGGCTCAACGGTGCATTTTTATTGGACAAATTTAACAAGATCGTAATAGTGAAATCTCACGACATTTGAAATATTTTTTAGGCGTATGACAATTAGTATGCGCAGGGAACCGTTAATCTTCATTCGTTTTTAATAAAATCCCCACAGCTTAATATGATTGGCTACTTTAATGCATGCATAATGCTAACGTACGCCTAGCACGATATGATAGCACTGCCCGATCGCTGCCTATCGACATCAACTATTGGTGACGCCCTTGGCATTTAAAGCGATGCTATGATTGCCAAGACTAAGAAGACCAATTTGCCGTTTCACTTTCGATGGCGACGCATTGTTTCTTGAGTGTTTTTAGCAGTCATTAAGAAAAGCTGTAGAAGCGCTGTTCTAACGCCGATTGCAGTGAGTGATATATGGTGCGTCGTAGCGAGATACGTATAATTTTTTTAGTTGATGGACACGCACGATTGTGCAAATTTGAGATTCATATCCCTTTAAGAGCAGCTTGATCAAGACTATTAAGCATGATGACGATGTTGAAGGATTGCAATGTGAGACGGCAAAGCTGGTAGACACGGAGCAACGAATATGGCTGGTCTATTTAAGACGGCTGTCTCGTGTGGACGCGCTAAATTGGGGCACACTGACACAAGTATTTGCTATGCTAATCGGTGCCTGTATCGAATAGAGCACACTGGTTCGAATCTGCCGTTTCGAGTTGTTCAAGCAAAAATCTACTGTTAGTGAAGACCAAACATGATTTCAAGAGTTATTCTCTCAATGCAAGTATTCCGGACTTTACTGCATTTATATGGCAACGATAGGTTTATCGGTGGACGTGAAATAACAAGGCGCTGAGTCCAGATGTCACGGCTGCTTGCTGACTTTTATAGCGCTGTTGGTAGTGTAAGCAAGGTGAGCACCATCCACGAGGACCCAAAGCGCATCGTGGTGTATTTGGTTGACGCTTTGCGGCCTTCTACATTTCGTTTGACGGTCTGGAGCGTCCTGCCGGAAAGTCGTTGAAGAAAGACGTGTCTCAGTTTCTTCGCTGGCTGCGCCCTCAAATGGAAGAATTATGAAGTACGAGACTCATATACCGGCAGCTCCATCCGCCACCAGTCATTTCAACCCGTATCAAATGGAAAGAATCCTAGACGAGCTGGTGGCAAGCCGCAGCAGCGCTTTTTGGAAAGTTCGCAACGCACTCAGGCTTCAGCTCAAGCAGCTCCAGCCAAGAACACTTCGCGGTCCTACAGAGCGCCTAGGTTTGGAGATCCCCGACCACCACAGTCTGAATATTTCCGACCACCACGACCATTTTTCAAGTGTGGTAATTTAACTCACTCCCAGGTCAAGGATTTTGCAGAAGGAAAAACACTCTACGAGACAAGAACCGGCAAGAAAGGTCGACCTGAAAGCTCTGCGGGTGTGGCCGATTAATGGCGTCACCCGAGCCAGTGCCCAGGAGAATGTTGCCATGTCGTGTGATGGCATGTGTGGATACACTCATTAAGCCGGACAATGGCGCCGAAGTGGGTCTTCTGGCGCCTTGTCTTTTCGAGAAACTGCACTAAAACAAGGTTTGGTCCACCTGGATGGGCGTTGGCTACCTTTTACAGATTCGTAATGTTGGCACGAGCCCGGTTACTATCACGGAGATAAAGAATCTGTGCCTGCGGTTTGAGACTCCAGGAGGACCGCTCGTGCTGCGAAAGTCGTTTGTTTGCTTTCTCCAGTTCCACTTTCTAATGGTGTCGGTGATATGTTACTACGACGCGGTGATAGAACGTTTGGGATACGATCCATGCAAATAGATTTATAAAATGCCCAGTCAGTACAGCCTGAGTATGATATGGGCGACATTGGCGCATCTGGCGCAGGTTTTTCAAGCTTTCGGTTAGCAGAAGGGGGCATGATCCCAGAAGAGCTGGGTCTCAGTGATGCCGAAGATGCTGTTTGTTTTCCGGTTCCAACCACTGGTACTACGGCGGTCGATCGGGTCATGACGGCGCTCGCCGCAGGAATCGAGGGATTTAAAGCACAATGGGCGTCATAGGCGACGTCGGCAAGTTAGTGGATTAGAAACGTAATGTCTTCAGAATAGCGCTCGGAAGTGATTCGCCTGTCGACATGCCACCAATGTGTATCAAATTGATATCAAGTGCATCGCCGGTACGCTTTAGAGCGCGCGATATTCCGTTGTACACCGAAAAGTCCTCGCCTAGCATGTCAAGATATTACTGGATGCAGGTCTGTGCTATCGCAACAACGCCAGCGGGTGGTGCTTTCTACCCATATTGATGCATAATGGCGACAGTCACCGAATGACTGTTGATTTCGAGAGCCGAACAAGCGGGTGGTGTCAGTTGTTTGGCCGATGCCCATCTTGAACGTGGAATTTGATCGCCTTCGAGTATTGAGATTTTACTTTGCGCTGAATTTCAAAAGGTTTTGGCAGTTCAATGTTGCAGTCGACTGTCAGAAATTTTACTCTATCCTAACAGGGGATGGTGAACGCGTGTACTTATGGGTGATGTTAACAGTGTCGCGTACGCACAATCAACGGTGACGCCATGTTCAGAATCTTTTCAACAATGGACTAATTATTTGGATCGATGACCTACTCGGGTATGCGGATTAGAAGATTGGTGGGCGCCTAAGCGACCTCACCCAACGAACTAAGTGTTTAATTTAAGCGACGTCACGAGAGTGGTAATCCGGCTTCATGTGCGCACTTGTGAGCTAGATAGGTGTTTTCAGACTGATTTTCAGAAAATCATATTATATGAAAATTCTTATTCTTAACCAATCCTAAAATGCTATCTCTATAGATCGACTCTAATATGTATTGCGAGCTTAGCTTTCTGGATACCTCACGTAACGGATGACGCTAGTCGCCATCCCCGATAATGTGAATGCCCTCAGGGATATCACATACACAAAGGTGGACTAATGTGAACTACACCCAAGTGGTAGGTACAGTTACATCACTTGTGTAATTGACCATCCCGTTAAGTACACTTTGTGTACTTAACGGGGATGGTGTAACATAGGGCAACTTTAGCCCGTTCCACTCCCCCCCTTACGAACGAATCAACCATTTGCAAATTCGTCAAAGGGGACCGAGGAACAGCGAGCTGGTTTACGCGGCGCTTAGTTTTCTCTTTCGCTCCACCTGAAAGTGGCAAAGCTGGTGGGTCGTCTGAAAAGATACTCACTGAACCACGCGCGAAGCGCACGCGCCGCGTTAATACGACGCCGGCGCCTAGTGCCTCAGTTGAAATGCCAAGCTACTGCTGCTGTCGCGTTAACTGGGCTGAATGATCCATGCCACTTTCACAGTGACGATGTAGATATGTCGTTCATAGTAGTGGTGAGGACAGCGAGCAAATGAGGAAGGATAATGGTCTTCATTGTCCATCAAAACTTTACTAGATAAGTCCAACATGAAGACAACAAAATTTCTTAATGCTGCCTCGTCGTCTGCTTTTCCGTTGGGTAAAACCACATCGTCTTATGGTCAGACCATAATCCATAAAGGTCTTGACATAGAGGATTCTGAGCCTAAAGCTCCGCCGACGACTCGTGAAAGTGCTCGGTCGGTGTCACAAGCCAGTCGTCTTGAACGTGGCCATGTGACGGGTGGGCTACCACTTATATTCTCTCCATCTCAATGGCATCGTGTCAACGGGCCGAGAGCATCGCTTCTAGAGCGTGCTAAGGTAGACGCACATAATCATTATGGCGTCTATGATGCATGGAGGCCCAGGAGAAATCGCTTGGACGTATTTCCCAGATCCCGGTCGTGTTGAGTTCTAATGAAATGCCCGACCAATACGAGTCGGAATTCATGCGCCGCATTCATCCGCATTACGATGCGATGAAACAGCATTCGCAATGAATTAATTTCGCTCGCTTGCGTTTGAAAGAAATCATGGGCGGTACTGTACCCGCTGTTTCTTCTCACAATGCTGCTTCTGCTAGTCCAATTGAGACTAGCGAAGAGGCCTCAGCTGATGCTCCTATTCATAGGCAGCCACCAAGCCGGGCATATCAATACGTAGGGTATCGATCGGTTCCCAAGAGTCAAAACTCTTCGGGTAACCTTTCCAATGAACGAGGATCTGATATTTTTGCCTCACAGAGCGGTGACAAAGCAACCTTCCACCAAGGAAGCGTTGATATCCACCCGCATATATCGGTGCAGGCGGCGCCCGATAATACTCGCGGCTGTCTTACCTTCGTCCGTTCAGTCGCAGGCGTTAAGCGCTGCTGAACGACGTATTAAGAATCTCGAGGGTCAAGTCTTGCGACTGGCGAATCTTCAGGATGTCCGCGCGAAGGATCGCCATGATTATGATCGCCTGAAACTTCGGCTTGACATCCTGGAGAAATTGATGCTTAGGGACCGCATTACGCGCGTGGTATCCTTTGCTCACCGAGTCCTTATCGAGGTGGGAGGAGTCATTCGACTGAAAGTTTTTCACCTTCACAGTCTCCCTCACCCGATCGCACTTGACTCACAGTCGGCGTCTCCTTATACGGCTGGGGGTTCGTGATCTCTTCTGGATTAACGTACCGTTTCAGACGACCCACGCAAAATACGGGGCGCGGCTTCATAAACGGGAGAAGGGTGAGCCTATTATTTAGGTCTCCAACCTCTTCTACCACCGTAAACAGCCTAATGTAATGCGGCAATACCTTCGTAGTACCTCCAGGTAGTACAGAAATTGCATTTTTAGATAGGGTAGCAATGCTTGTTAGTACTTTTACCCCACTCTAAAGCAATCATTATTTTTGCGACCATTTCGGTCCGCATATTGTTTATGCTTGTCCTGTGCGCTTGCCATCGCATCATAGACTTTTCGTGTAATAACTAATCGCTCAATCCACACAAAGCGTTGAGCCTCGCTCACGCTTTTAGCATCAAACTCGCCTATGACACCGCCAAAAGTCCGGTCGTAGGACGTAGTTTTGACCACTATTAAACCGGCAGGGTCACTAGAGCAAGTTTCTGACTTTGCAAATACCCTCGCGGTTCTCTCTTTCGCACCGAGCATAGTGAGCCCCCCCCCCCCTCTAAGACTCGGGCTGCGCACGGACGAAACTGGCGTCCATGGATCGCGCAGTCCGTTTATACAAAACGGGGTCTCACCCGTACTGGCGTGAATACTGTTATTTATAGCGAGCTCAACACAGGGCAATTTTGCTCCATTCTTTGGGAGTCCCTATCGTGCATAATACCACCGCCACGACCCGATTAACACGTTCTGTTTGGCCATCGGTCTGGCGATGATCTGCGGTTGACATGTGGAGCTTGCTACCTTGCAGCTCCAACACATGTCGCCAAAAATCAGACGTAAAACGTGGATCCCGGTCCGATACTATAAACTCGGGCATCCCGTGTAGTCGGTATACATTATCCAGGAACAAAAGGGCTGCCTTGCCTGTGATCGATGTTTTCCATGGTGCTAAATGCACCATTTTGCTTAATCTGTCTACAAAGATGACGAGCCCCGTCCGACCCTTGTGGTCGGGCGGCATGCCAAACATGAAGTCCAGACTTACTGACTTACAACAATCCATTGGAATCGGTAGCGGCTTTAATGGCGCATTGCTGGACGGTGCAGACTTAACGTGCTGACACTGTTCGCAAGAGCGAATATAGTTGGCCACCCATCAATATAGGTGTGGTCACTAAAATTTATCTGACACTCGTAAGAATGTCTTTTCACGGCCCAGATACCCATTAGATGGCGCTCATGGGGCTCGTGAAGGATCATCTGCTTGAGATCTGTGTCATGAGGCACATAGATTCTTAAGGGATCACAAGGTGACAGCTGATGCCATAACATGCCATCGCTGTAGCTAAAGCGTTTAGCTTACCATTCAGGTGCGACGGAAGGGATACCTTTCGTCCACCGAAGTGATCCAACAGCAGGCGACAATTTTTGTCCTGACTGTAGCTCTCTTTTATTTCAGAGGCTAATGAGCTCGTCACGTGGTATGCCTTCAAAAATGCCAACGTTGGCCACTCAACTTCTTCTTCAGCACCAGACACACTTTCCTGATGTCTTACCTCGAAGTCTGGTCTGCGCGATAACGCGTCAGCCAAGACATACGACTTACACGGCTCGTCTACAACTTGGAATTTAATATCAGCGATGAATGCAAGCCATCTAAACATTCTAGGCGAGAAGTGCGGTGAGTTTATTGCGGTCCGCAGTGAAGCGTGATCCGTATAAGTCAAAAATGGTTCGGTGCCCAATATGTGCAATCGAAACTTGACAAGAGCATACTTTACTGAAAGTAGCTCTTTGTCATGCAAATGGTAATTCAGTTCCGCGGCTTTTGAAAGCCAGGACTGATAAGAGATTTCACGGTCAATGCCATCGCCATACCTCTGCATGATCGCGCTTGCTGCATGCCGCATTTAAAGCAGACTACATCTGCATTGCTAAATCCATGGAAGTGGCATCTTTCTTCTTTGCCGACGGCTTATACCAAGCGGTCGCCGAGACACTTTTGTAGGATTACTCCTCAACAAAGCCAATTTTGATTGCCTCTTTCATCGTCGACGGCACCTTTCTGAGAAGGGCCTGTCGCGATGGGCCATGTCGTAGTCGGTATATTAGACGTGAGCACGTTAATGTGCTCCGCAATCGGACCTACGGTAATGGGTGGCGACAGCGTGCGCATCTCGTCACATAATCTTGCAAAGATCGCTTCGCCTGTCGCGCTCCAAAGAAGCGCGCCTGAAGCAACACCTCGTTGTTCGGCGGCTGGTACATGGTGCGAATCTTTGTCGTAAAGATCGCCCATGTAGGGAACGCATTAACGTCCGCCATAAGCGTCGAGTAGGCCCACTCTGAGGCCTTACCGCGCAGGTGCGAGATGGCGTACGACACCACCCGGCTGTCGTCCTCAATGAGCTGCGCCACACCGCATTGCTCCACTGCTAACAGCCACTAGATAATCGTGTGCGCTGCAGCTCCATCGAACTTGGGCGGGTCCATCTGAATGGCCCACGGCTGATGCGGCCGGGCGGAGAGCATCTCGACAGTCCTGCTAAGAGTTCGCTCCGAGCCTGCTCACGCCTCACTCATGCTGAGTCTGAGTGACGAAAAGTCCGCCGCAGCATGGCTCTGTGCCTCGGACGCGGATTTCCGCTGTCCGAGCACGAATACCTCAAACTGCTCCGACTGAGCAACATGTTGCTCAGGAAGACTGCTTAAGATCCTGGCTAGGGCTTCTTCACCAAGTCCCTACGCCAACTGCTCTGCCACCTCCAGATGATGTTTGGAGAGGAGCGGAAAATGAGCCCAATTGATATTGAGGCTCATCCTCGCGTACACGCTCAGAGATGCGGGTCGTAGGAAGGATTTCAAGTGCTACCAAGAGTAGGCGGGCACGTCTTAATGCGGCCACGTCTCAATCCGGCCAGGTTCTACTTAAGTACACACGTTAGCACAGCGAGGATGCGCTTGACCGCCACACTCGCGTGCAGTGAGGTTGTTGTGGTGGGCGCCTTAGCGACCTCACACACGCACTAAGTACTCTGGTGCACGTGTCGTCACGGCAGCGGTTATCCGTATCCTCGTGCACACTTACCAAGTAGAAAGTAGTTTTCATACTGTTTATATTTAATCCTATTTTTACCAATCCTCAAATGCCATCTCTGTAGATATCACTAATATTTAATGCTAGCATATCCAAATCTTGCTAGATATCTCGCGTAACGGATGACGCTAGCCGGCATCTCCGCTAATGTGAATGCCCTCAGTAACACTACTCACACAAGGGTGGGTCACAATGTGAACCACACCCAAGTGGTAGGCCTAATTACATTACTTAAGTAATTGGCCAGCCCCTTTCGTACAAAGAGTGTACTTACCGGGGATTGTGTAATATAGGGCAACTTTAGCCCGTAACAGACACCGACCAAATAGTCATGCGGACCTTTAGGTTTGGAGGTTACATAGTATTACGTGCTTCCAAACTTATGACTACGTGCTTCCAAACTTATGACTACTATCCCTATAAAAAGCTTTGTATGCACATTAGCGCACTTAACTCTTGCACTTGCGGCCGAAGCTCATGCTGACCTCGGCCTGTACATAGAATCGATTACGAATCGGGAGATAAAATATTAGTAGGAATATCATCTTACAAATATGCTTTATGCTGCAAAATCATGCTATCGCATATATTGCAGCCAAATTTTACATGACATCTTTAATGAGAGATCGTGTAAGCTTAATAAAGTCCTTCCATATATGAGGGGTATTTCTTGCCTTGGGGAATGGTATAAGAAGGTTTCGCGTACCCCCGGGAAGGCCGTAGATAGATGCAACTCGCCCTTTGATCGTTTACATGTGAATAAAAGTCACGTGGCTTGGAGGCACAAGTCCATTAGTGTAACGGGGCACTACGACTTGTACTGTTTCAGTACAAGTCCACTTCACACTGCTTCAGTTGTGAGTGGTGCCTTTCGTTAGGTGACGTACACTGTACGTGCAGAGGAAGACTTCCCTTAAGACAAGTTAACTTAAGAGGGTAAAATGAAAACTGTATTAATATAGTTAAGTGTCTCTTAATCTATCTTTGTAAATGCTGACTTAACTATAACCTAATACTAAACATGTAAATGAATTCTTATCTCTATCTTATCTTTTAACTCTCTTTGATTACTTCTACAGCTGATTAGTCTGCGGAAAAAATAGATATAATGGCCTATACCTATTTATGGATAAGAATTCAGAATATTACTATTAAAGTAATATCATCCAAATATTATCTACCTTTTAGATAATATATTAATTAACAACCTTTAAGTGTTAATTTCATGTAACGATACACCCCGTTACATCACCCCTCCCTTAAACGACAATCACTCTGAATGTCATTAGATGGAGTGGTCGCTAAATGACCACTTAATTTTTAAAATGTTTTTGATTGGTCAGATCCATCATTTTAAATTCCATCGCATGAAGGAACAATTCATGCGGGGTGA
>NC_090615.1:3653348-3657044 GCF_004359215.1 Bremia lactucae | reverse complement strand
CTTAAGACAAGTTAACTTAAGAGGGTAAAATGAAAACTGTATTAATATAGTTAAGTGTCTCTTAATCTATCTTTGTAAATGCTGACTTAACTATAACCTAATACTAAACATGTAAATGAATTCTTATCTCTATCTTATCTTGTAACTCTCTTTGATTACTTCTACAGCTGATTAGTCTGCGGAATAAATAGATATAATCGCCTATACCTATTTATGGATAAGAATTCAGGATATTACTATATAAAGTAATATCCTCCAAATATTATCTACCTTTTAGATAATATATTAATTAACAACCTTTAAGTGTTAATTTCATGTAACGATACACCCCATTACAATTAGAGTCATGATACTATGGATAGATTGGATAATGAGAGTGGTGTGCAAGCTGATATGAATTACACTTGTTAACATAACAATAACATAAATCAATTAGGATTATTAACTGCGAAGACTTGTATTGGATGCTACCTCCAAGCTTGCGCTGTGTATTTCCGCATGGTAAGATATTGTGTGAACCTTTTAAAACCTCGGCGAGTCGAATGGACTTATGATTCTGAGTTCTCGGTAAACTACACCATGAAAGCAAACAAAAACTAATATATCAATTAAAGTGAGACTGCATCTATAACTTGGACAACATCCAAGTGCTGATGTATATCATCTTCTTTTATCACACTGCGTCCGACAGCAATACGCTCGAATTTAGCAAATTCCTTTGGAACGTCGAGCGCAAGAATGCCAAGGTCAGAGCAACGTGCCGGCTGCGGTCGTGACAGTAACGGGCTAAAGTTGCCTTGTGTTAGACAATCCTCGTTAAGAATACTTTGTGTGCTCTAAGGGATAGTCAATTACTCAAGTGAAGTAATTGGACCCACTACTTGGGTGTGGTTTACATTGTGACCCACCCTTGTGTATGTGATGCACATAGGTGCATTCCCATTGAAAGGGATGACGCCTAGCGTCATTCAAGATATGAAGTATTTTAAAATAATACGCTCGCAAAACATATCGGTGCATAACTACAGAGATGATTAAAATCGGGATTTACATTTAATAAGATTAAATATAAATCAGTCTGAAAACTACTTCCTAGCTCACAAGTGCACCCGTGGAGCCGGATAACCGCTCCCGTGACGTCACGTAAACTGAGGCTTCTATTTCGTTAGGTTAGGTCGCTCGGACGCCCGCCAACTACCTCTCTGTACGTGAGAGAAGACGATTAAACGCTTCCTCACTGTGCTAAGAAGGTGTGTGCGAGGAGTGCGTGGCAGCTTTAAGTAGCGCGCGCCTACAGTGACACTACTGTCTGTAATGTGGCCTGAGCTACAGCTTCTGTAAAGATATTAATTGTTTATATTTCTTACAGAAGTTGTGGATATATTTGCGAAATTAAAATTATTTATTTCTTAAAAAAAGTTGTGGGAGAAGGGAGCGTTTTAATTAAATTTAAAGTAAAGAAATTTTTCAAAAATAGTTGTGGGGATATCAATACCCCATTTTAATTGGCTCAGATCTCTAGACCGATCTCCTAATGGTCTATTCATCCAATCAGCACAGCCGAAAATGTTTTTTTCGACTAATCGGAACTCGCAGCAATATGTCTAGGGAGCTAACTGAATGGCTTAGGGGCCTCAGCGACCCCCCATTCACTTTTGTGAGCAAGAAACCAAAAGCGGAAGAAAGGAACTATAAATATGGCGGAAGGAGGTGCGTAAAAGCGATAGGATAAACGCACTAGCTGCCACATTCGTTATATGGTCCAGAATCTGGGCCATTAACTCATGACCCGCGCGTGGCACGATGTGCTCTGTACAATCGACCAATCACTGACGTGGTCTCAACCTTAAATTTGTATCTTCACAGGAAGATCCACATACATACCACCGCATATGCGCGGAGGCGGAGGTGGAGACCGTGGACGTCACGATGAAGACCGTCGCGGTGGCAATGAAGACCGTCGCGGTGGCAATGAAGACCGTCGCGGTGGCAATGACGAACGTCGCAGCGGTGGTGGTGGCTACGACCGACGAGGCGGTTCACGTGAAGGCGGTCGTAGTGGCTCCCATGAGCGTGGCGACGCTCCACCGCGTGCGACAAACTCTCGCTGGTCGGGCTTTGAGTCTGACCGTCGAGACGATCGTCGAGGAGGTTACGGAGACGACCGCCGTGGAGGTTACGGAGGTGGTTACGGTCGCGGAGGTGGCGGTTGTGGCGGTGGAAGTGTCCGTGTAAATGAAATGGGGTACCATGGTGACGTACGTCGCAATGAACGTCTGGAGCATGAGCTTTTTGGGGACGCCAAGTCGTCGGGTATTAATTTCGACAAGTATGACGACATTCCCGTTGAAACTAGTGGTGAGAACGTGCCCGATCCTGTGTCAGAGTTTGCAGAAGAACAGCTTGGTCCTGAAGTGATTCGAAATCTAGAGTTGTGTAAGTACGCGAAGCCAACGCCCGTGCAAAAGTATTCAATTCCTATTGGATTAGCGGGTCGCGATATGATGGCATGTGCGCAAACGGGTTCTGGAAAAACGGGTGGATTTCTATTCCCTACACTTGCAGCAATGCTACGAGTCGGTGGTACACCGCCGCCCGATGTCGGTCATGGCCGTTCGCGGAAGATATTTCCAGCAGGTTTAATTCTCTCTCCTACTCGGGAATTAGCGTCGCAGATTCATGAAGAAGCCAAGAAATTCTGCTATTGTACGGGTATTGCTCCGGTCGTCATTTACGGTGGTGCTGAAGTCGGTCGTCAATTACGAGAATTAGAGCGTGGATGTGATCTCTTGGTAGCAACTCCTGGCCGATTGGTGGATTTAATGGAGCGTGGTCGCATCTCGCTGTCATGTATTCGATTTTTAATTCTCGATGAAGCGGATCGAATGCTCGACATGGGGTTTGAGCCTCAAATTCGTCGAATTGTTGAACAGGAAGACATGCCCCGAGAGCGTCAGACTTTTATGTTTAGTGCTACGTTTCCACGCGAGATTCAACGACTGGCTTCGGATTTTTTACGGGATTATATTTTTTTAACGGTTGGCCGTGTGGGTTCAGCTTCCAAGGATGTAAAGCAGACAGTGGAATACATTGAACAGTACGACAAGGAAGACTATTTGGTGCGGTTTCTTAACCAGGTCCAAGATGGATTGATTCTAGTGTTTGTTGAAACCAAACGTGGGGCGGACTTTTTGGAAGATATGCTTTGTCGCGAGGGATTTCCGGCCACATCGATCCATGGCGATCGTTCGCAACGCGAGCGTGAACAGGCTCTAGCTAGCTTTAAGTCGGGTCGTACGCCCGTACTCGTAGCAACGGATGTGGCTGCCCGTGGTCTTGATATCGATGGCGTGACGCAGGTTATTAATTTTGATTTGCCCAATAATATTGACGACTATGTGCATCGAATCGGACGTACGGGTCGTGTGGGTAACATTGGTAATGCTCTGTCTATGATGAATGAAAAAAATCGAAACATTGCTCGTGAAATGTACGAATTAATGGCTGAGAATGGCCAAGAGATCCCCGCGTTTTTGGATCAGATGGCGAATAGTGGCTTTCGTGGTACGGGTGGTCGAAGTGGTCGTGGTGGTCGTGGTGGTCGTAGTGGCTCTCGCTTTGGTGCCCGAGATTTCCGTAGTGAAGACCGTGGTGGTGGGAATCGTGGTGGAGGCGGTAGTTACGGTGGTGGCGGTG
>NC_090615.1:3630111-3653187 GCF_004359215.1 Bremia lactucae | reverse complement strand
ATGAAGACCGTCGCGGTGGCAATGAAGACCGTCGCGGTGGCAATGACGAACGTCGCAGCGGTGGTGGTGGCTACGACCGACGAGGCGGTTCACGTGAAGGCGGTCGTAGTGGCTCCCATGAGCGTGGCGACGCTCCACCGCGTGCGACAAACTCTCGCTGGTCGGGCTTTGAGTCTGACCGTCGAGACGATCGTCGAGGAGGTTACGGAGACGACCGCCGTGGAGGTTACGGAGGTGGTTACGGTCGCGGAGGTGGCGGTTGTGGCGGTGGAAGTGTCCGTGTAAATGAAATGGGGTACCATGGTGACGTACGTCGCAATGAACGTCTGGAGCATGAGCTTTTTGGGGACGCCAAGTCGTCGGGTATTAATTTCGACAAGTATGACGACATTCCCGTTGAAACTAGTGGTGAGAACGTGCCCGATCCTGTGTCAGAGTTTGCAGAAGAACAGCTTGGTCCTGAAGTGATTCGAAATCTAGAGTTGTGTAAGTACGCGAAGCCAACGCCCGTGCAAAAGTATTCAATTCCTATTGGATTAGCGGGTCGCGATATGATGGCATGTGCGCAAACGGGTTCTGGAAAAACGGGTGGATTTCTATTCCCTACACTTGCAGCAATGCTACGAGTCGGTGGTACACCGCCGCCCGATGTCGGTCATGGCCGTTCGCGGAAGATATTTCCAGCAGGTTTAATTCTCTCTCCTACTCGGGAATTAGCGTCGCAGATTCATGAAGAAGCCAAGAAATTCTGCTATTGTACGGGTATTGCTCCGGTCGTCATTTACGGTGGTGCTGAAGTCGGTCGTCAATTACGAGAATTAGAGCGTGGATGTGATCTCTTGGTAGCAACTCCTGGCCGATTGGTGGATTTAATGGAGCGTGGTCGCATCTCGCTGTCATGTATTCGATTTTTAATTCTCGATGAAGCGGATCGAATGCTCGACATGGGGTTTGAGCCTCAAATTCGTCGAATTGTTGAACAGGAAGACATGCCCCGAGAGCGTCAGACTTTTATGTTTAGTGCTACGTTTCCACGCGAGATTCAACGACTGGCTTCGGATTTTTTACGGGATTATATTTTTTTAACGGTTGGCCGTGTGGGTTCAGCTTCCAAGGATGTAAAGCAGACAGTGGAATACATTGAACAGTACGACAAGGAAGACTATTTGGTGCGGTTTCTTAACCAGGTCCAAGATGGATTGATTCTAGTGTTTGTTGAAACCAAACGTGGGGCGGACTTTTTGGAAGATATGCTTTGTCGCGAGGGATTTCCGGCCACATCGATCCATGGCGATCGTTCGCAACGCGAGCGTGAACAGGCTCTAGCTAGCTTTAAGTCGGGTCGTACGCCCGTACTCGTAGCAACGGATGTGGCTGCCCGTGGTCTTGATATCGATGGCGTGACGCAGGTTATTAATTTTGATTTGCCCAATAATATTGACGACTATGTGCATCGAATCGGACGTACGGGTCGTGTGGGTAACATTGGTAATGCTCTGTCTATGATGAATGAAAAAAATCGAAACATTGCTCGTGAAATGTACGAATTAATGGCTGAGAATGGCCAAGAGATCCCCGCGTTTTTGGATCAGATGGCGAATAGTGGCTTTCGTGGTACGGGTGGTCGAAGTGGTCGTGGTGGTCGTGGTGGTCGTAGTGGCTCTCGCTTTGGTGCCCGAGATTTCCGTAGTGAAGACCGTGGTGGTGGGAATCGTGGTGGAGGCGGTAGTTACGGTGGTGGCGGTGAAGGTTACGGCGGAGGCGGTGGTGGTTACGGTGGTGGTTACGGTGGTGGTGGTGGCGGCGGTGGCGGCAGCGGTTATGGAGGAGGCGGTGGCCGCAGTGGAAGCGCCCGCGGTGGGGAAGATAATAGCGCCTGGTAATCAACAGGCGGCACGAAGATGGCAAGCAGTTGTCCGCCAGTAGAAGACTTGGAGCAAGAGCAAGCGGTGTTGTGGCTTTGGCCTTTGTGTCGTGTGTAGACTGATGACCCAGTGAACTTTTCTCTAATATTCGTACCGCGGAGAGTCCGAAGAAAGCTTCCTTCGATGTACAAGTAACGTCAGGTGCCCTTTCAAGCCCGTCGCTTTCCCCTCGTCTGTGGGCGCTGCGAGTCGGGAGATTAGGACCATTTTGCTAGCATGTATTATAAGGCAGCGTTCTTCTTAGAAAATTTACCATCTTACTTGAATACAGTATTGACAATAAGTGGCTTGGCTGAAGTATTATATTAAGTTGTTTATGTGCTAAAAGTTGAGCTTTTGAGATGACCAAAGTGCCACGAGCCCTTGTGAATTTTCTATCGGACACCGTCACATGCCCTTCAGTGGCCATGCGCCAGGTTATGGCAGCCGCTGAGGTGGGAGACGCCGTATTTAATGCCGACCCGTCCGTCAATCGACTTGAGAAAGTGGCGGCTGAACGGCTTGGCAAGCCGGCTGCGCTCTACGTACCATCGTACGTTTGATGAGGTTTAGCTAGCGACACGAAGGCGTTAATTGCTTCATGCGCACATATGAAATGAAATAGTGGCACCATGTCGAATCTTATTGCGATTGGCGTGCATTGCCGCCGAGGGGATGAGGTCATTTGCGGTGATAAGGCCCATATTTTTCTGTATGAAGGCGCAGGAGCCAACGGTGAGCAAGCGACAATTGCTACATTGCTTTGCAAAACGTTTGATAAAATTTGCCTTTTTTGTAGCATATATGGGCGTCAGTTTGCGTACTATTCCCAACAAAATGGACGGCACGCTCGACCTTAAGGACATTACTAGCGCCGTTCGTGACGATGATCCACATTATCCTCGAACAAGACTCGTTGAGATTGAAAATACGCAAAATTCGTGTGGCGGACGAGTTTTACCACTGTCATACATTCGTGCAATTGAGCAAATGTGCCGAAAGCGTGGCCTTCGTCTCCACATTGACGGAGCTCGATTGGCAAATGCTAGCGTGGCATCTGGCATCCCAATGAATGAGCTGGTTCACGGTGCAGACTCAGTCTCACTCTGTCTCAGCAAAGGCTTGGGAGCTCCTATCGGCTCCATTCTTGCCGGATCTGAGGAATTTATTTACTATGCCACACGCCTTCGCAAGTCGCTTGGTGGCGGCATGCGTCAAGCTGGTATTGTAGCGTCAGCAGGACTATACGCGCTTGAAAATCAATTTGATCGCCTCGTAGAAGACCATGAGAATGCCCAGGCGCTCGCACACGGTCTCTCTACGATCTCGGATGTCGTGATCGACCCTGACACTGTCGAAACGAACATTATCTTCTTTTCTCTAACAGCTGACGCCAAGCTGGAGGCAACAACCCTCGTGCAAAAGCTTTCATCCGAAAAAGGTGTGCTTGTTGGAACCTATGCAGATGGAAATCGCGTGCGTATCGTGACTAATTTACACATTACCCGCCACGATGTCGAGTACACCGTGCTGTCAATTCGGGCGCTCTTAAGCTGATGTGGTGGCAGACAATTAACGATTTATCGTGCGCTGCACCTATATTAAAGTAAGTGGCCTTGCTTGGATAGTTTGGATGGCGGCGCAAACGACATATCTGAATACAACACTATCACATCGTCGAGCATTTCAATATTTTTTTGAGACAATAATGCAAAGGCGACTCGCTGGGTATCATACATTGCCCTCAATCTATGCTTGAGTAGATCTAACATCGAATGGGTTTTAAAGAACCTAGACAAAAAATATCAAATTTTTACAGTGTGCTGCACTTCTGTAGCTTTCCAATATTATAATTGTGAAAAAGAATAAAGTCTCTTTAATTATAAATAATTAGAATAAAATTTGCGCGCTCGTCTGACTAATTCAATTATAAAAATTAATATGACAAGTCGCCATTATTGACACGAAATGCTCTGCTCCGCAATATCATTGCTATTAAGGTTCAATATTACAAAAATGAATTTAAGTTGCAAGCTTTTTACCAACTTAATATACAAAAGTGAAAGTATGGATATTGAAAGGACAACGCCCTGGCGGTTGTGAAGCCCACGTATAATCTCAAACCAGTAAAATAACTATAATATATATAGCACTGAGCGTCAGCCATATGCTCATGCCTTTTTGCCATGTGTTTCGACTTGATGTTGATTAGCGATGAGTTTAAGGGCGCCGGTCGATCAAGAGATGAAGAAATTATATCAAAAATATTGTCGATGTAAGTGAGCATCTTCACGGACCCCGCATTCAATTGATGAAATTAAAAAAGAAAGTATGCGACAACAGGAGACTGAGTCATCCAGCGTTCAAATTGCTGAATTTATACAATCGATTGAAGTGACTTTTTATTCACAATATGCGACCATTTGAATAGTACCACAAAGAAATGAGCTCAAAACTACAGGGACGAAGATGTAGCATACAGATACAAACGACCAATTAAGCGACGGTACCACATTAAAATCAATGCATCATTCGTAACTTCTTTTCGTGAGACTTACCAGCCTGTTTGGGCCAATCGCTTACATTCTCTATCAAGCTTTATAATAAAGCAGTGATGTTTATGCGACAACATCGTTAACAATTGCGTACAACCATAAAATGATAATTACGGATCTAGATTCTACAGGAAAAACATATTGCGCTACATAACTCACCTATCAACTAGCAAAAGTCTTCATTTCTAGGCGCTCCACGGCCACGAAACTTGGACCGTAATTAATCTCTCGACATATGTCATAGGCATATTACACTACCATGGACGCAGTAATGTCGTCAGCGTTGCCTTCTGATGGCGCTTTCTTCACAAGAGCCGCGAGCGAACTACCTTCAGCTTCAGCAAGCTGTAGCTGACGCGAGTTGACACGTATAAACGAAAGTTTGTCAAAACTTGATTGGTCTGTCTTGTTGTGACGGGTGCTTGAAGCCAAGCCTGACTCCAGAATAAGCCGTGCTGGATTTGCTGCACAAACTGGCATGACAAAGACACGGCAAGCGATAGCCTGCAGCACAGGCCACTTGGAGCCTTCGGCAAACCAAAATTGAAGCGGCAACTTTTTTCGTTCTTTCAAAGCACGAAATGCAAGCGTATCTGCTTTGGTGGTCTTTTGATTCCATGCAAATTTCTTGAAATCCATATATTGAGTATGCAGTGCTTTTTTCTCGTTCTCAACGAGTCCCGTATCATCCTTACGTAAAGAATCCATGAGCTTCTGCTCTACTTCCGTCTTTGTATCTGTTGGCAGATCTTCAGCTAATAATACAGGATCCAGAAGATAGGCCAACAAATGAGCTGACCCCAATACCTTATCCTTTAACTGCTGAGTAAGCGCTTGTAAACTTATCTTGTCTTCTGGCGAAAATAATCCAATTGAATCAAATTGATGCGTGAGTTTTGATAATGACGAATACACCTCAGAAACTAGCAATGTGGCCGTTGTTGAGGGCTCACTGATAGATGAAAGCAGCGTGTGGATTGGTTGAAACAATGCCAAATACTTGCGAAGCTTCTCTACAAACTGTGGACTGCGCACAATCTTTAAAAGCTGAGTCTGGTAATGAGCGCCATCATGGGGCGAAGAAGTCCCGCCTACGGACGAAACAAGTCGAGCAAAAACGTGTTCAACATCCAAAAAAGCCTCAGCTTGGAGAACGGCACCAAACGCTTCTTTGACGCGTAATCGCCTCCTCGCTGTCACGTGCACGGTAGTGTTTGTCTCACTAGTGGTCCAATCTAGATCCAATTTCTTTGATCGTGGGAGGAAAAAAATGAGGTCGTTGCACTGCAAGGCAAATTGTTGCAAATCTTGAGTAAATGATATCGGTATAGTGTGTTTACTCTCTGCTTTGACGTCTTCAGTAGCTCCAAACAATTGGCGCACAAGCGACTGCAAGGCGTCACGCATGCATCCGTGAAAATACATTGCTGGAAATTGCGACTGCAGCATTTCACAAGTTTGTCGACTCTCTGTTGTTGAGCAAGGCACGACACACCCTGCCACTGGACATGACAGATTCTCGACAATCCGGGTCAAATCATGTATTGCATTTGGATCTCCAATACTCGGTATTTGTACTGACTCCAATACCATTGGATACTTATTTGAGCTTGCTAATGTTACCATGTATGTTACTAATTTATCTCCTTCACGGCTTGCTGCTGGAAGGAGCGATAATGTCACCGGTACTAGACCATTCTTAAGAAATCCAAATACTTGCGTCTGAATTCGGTTAAAGCACTGATCCAATAGTGTGGTCATGATCTCTTCCTTACAAAACATAGCAACATCGAGGCCACAAGCTTCGAATGCTTGCACCAAGTACGGCAACTCGAAACCTTCATCGAGCAACTTTTCTACTTGCATCGTCGTAAACAAATGCATGGCCACATTTTCTACCACAAAATCCCCATTTGCATTAATTTCGTCTTTCAGTGACACGTTTTCAATACCATTTTGCATAGGGATGTCAGATGTCATTGCCATAGACACGGGTTGAATGATTGAATATGGATTCGCAGTTGCCGACCTTTGAGTCAACATCTGATTCGTTTGATAATAATTTGCGCTTCGATTTTGGGCAAGACTTTGCTGGCGTCGAAAGATTTCAGCCAAGTACCACTGAGGCACGTCATTGGGTGGTAATGTGTCAACTAGCTGCAGGAACTGGGGGCACTTCATTAAATGGGCACGAGCCTGGGCCCATTTCTTGTGGTAGAGTACTAGCTGGTTACAATGGCGACATTCGGCTGATATTAATTTTTGAGGCTCTCCTAATGGTGTGAAGAAGGCCCAAGAGCGCGATGGGGGGCGACCGCGCGGACGCCGAGACATGTCATTGAGCTGTGGGTTGGCGTCCATAGGATAACTTTTGTCTTTTTGAGTCACAGTATCGTACCGGTATTATGCTTACACCACACTCCTCGATACTCACACTCCTCGATACTATTATAACATTACTTTTGAGAGAAAGAAACAGATTTCTGCTCAATCCTTAAGCGCGTAATCTTGCTGTTACTGCAGGAGATAGTTACAGTATTCTTCTCATTTTGCTTATTTCACAACAAAGATACCTATAACGGCGGATTGAATGACAGGAAATAATAAAGACACCGTTTTAAACCTTTCAGCTTATTTCAATACAAAAGAAAGTTGTCAATCACTGCAGATTAATGAATTAAGCATCAATACGTGGTCGCGCCGCTTGAGCTCGAGAAAGCGAGCAACACAATTCGTTCAAACAGCTTTTTGACGTAAGTTACTTTATTAACTTATATATTGTGCACGGCGAGGAAAAGTCGTCCAATTCGGATGATGCCAATTAAAAGGGTACCCATTCTTTGATCAGATCTGTTGTTTATCCGATTGTAAAACGCATCTTAAATGATTCAGCAGCGCATTTTCATTTCAATTGATTATTGTCTCTACTTTCCTAAGAGTCTACTGAGGTACCTAAGAATCTTAATCTTCCGTTTACATTAGAATTTCTCATGCAATGCGTCACAAAATCTGCGCATGAAAAACGAGATAACGAGTTAATGAATAAAGTTGGTGTCGTCAACTGAGACATTTGTATCATAACAATGGATTATAAGAAGGTGCACCCAAATAATCCAGCCGCACTGAACCTTCAAAATAAAGTGAAAGTGAATTGCAAGTGTTTAATTTCAGGAAAAAATATATCAGTGATATTGACTGCATCTATCTTTGGCAGGTATCACACCCTTAAACTTTCTGTAAGAAAGGTTACCAAGCTGCTATCGTGAAATAAGAAATAAGACGTCAATTGTCGATTTAAGGTTGATCTAAATAAGTCAATGCTGCATTTAGCGAAGAAATTGGCGTGTGGCCGAGCTTCTTCGACGACGGGATCCAAAAGTACAACAATTGGAGATAATGAAGAAACGAGTCTTTAATTAATTTCTCGTCTACAGTTACAGTGCAACCTTCAACATCTTGATTTATATTTGACAACAAGTAGCGGCGTGGAAGTGCTTAAAAAGTCATCATTGAGACTGAATGAATGGACCGCGCGTTTATAAGGTGGATTTAGACACGATTGATTTAGATCACGATGCAGATAAAAATCACTTGTCAAGCCTATTGAATTTCCCCGCTGTCACTTTGCTTATGTCCTTATTAGATCTACTCGATCGCCTTTGGCGCTTTAAAGACGTCGCCAATAGCTGACTTTAAGCAGTCAATGTTGTAGTCGATAATGCCTTGCTTCGTAAAGTTTTCAGCCCGTAGCAAACATACTAAAGCTAGATAGCTTTGATATTCAAAATTATTGGCATTAGATCTGCAAATCTAGAGTAAAGTAACACAAGCGAACTTACTTATTCACTTCACGAAGGTACAGAACCATCCCATTATTAAGCTTGATCACCGATGAGGACTTAGAGTCGTACGCCAAGCCGTCACCATCGCCATCATCATTCAATCTATCCCGCAACAAAGCAAGTAAACTATCTTAAATATCTGTAACATGTGAAGCATCAAAACGACATACCCATATATACAGGACACGTCGATGACGACATCGATCATATCACTGCACAGCTCATATGACTGCATGTCTACAGGATTGCTGTCCGTGGCAATGTAGACTTTGCTCACGACGTCGAATAGAAATGACTTCTCCATATTGCAGCTCTACACAAAGGCGTTCAAACATTATTCAGAATACATATGGTGTGTTTAACAATGACAAGTCATTTCCAACCGTAATGAGGATGTTAAGAAGATTTTCAAGTGTCGGAAGCTGAGGAATAAGCTTCTGCACGACCTTACTGAAGGCTTCAAAAATCGAATGATCGTAGATGCTTGTCAAGTAAAAGCTCATATGGATGTCCAGCTCCCCGTCATTAATTTCGTCCATAATTTGCTGTTGAATCTCGCGCTGGCAGTCTATCATACCAACAAATCGATTTTGTTAAAACTAAATACTATGCCTTCGTAAGACGTTAGCGTTCATACCAATTTTATGATCATCCGAAAGGAAGAGATCACCGTCGACTTTGTGAATAAACACCTCAAACAAAATATCGGGATTGTACCGATGAGCACGCGTGACAGTGTCATGCAGACGCGCCAATGCCTCTGCATACGGTTCGTCTTGTGCGTCAATTACGTACACAATGGAACCGCAATTGCTGAAGATCATTTCTTCGTTAACTAGTTGACCTCCATACACCAAATCCTCTGAAGTAAATGATGCAACTAATGTAACATTACTGACTCTTTAGAGCTTTCTTATGTAATATTCACCTTTGAAGTCGTAGTCTCCCGGAAAATCCCAGATCTGGAACTGTACAAGCGAATTGTTGGCAATATACTTGATGTCGAGACTGTTTGTGCCTTCGAGGAATAGTGTTTCGTGCGGCGACATTTTGTGAAATACTACACGCTGAATACTTGACTTGCCACTCCTATAGTAGAGGCAAAAACATTAGATTATAAGGATCGAATTAAGCGCAGGTAAAAAAATCGACATTACCTGCGAAGACCCATAAGCAGGATTCGGGGCTTGTTTTCCCCGGTCAAAGCCGTCGTCTCATCATTGAAGCTGGCACGGAAGAAATTTTAGAATTTTTGCGCGGTAAAGTCGACTTGGGCACTGTTTGCCCGAAGAAAGCAAAACGCACCCTTGATTCAGGCCATAGCCTTCCGAGTCTAATTAACGCGCACACGACAATGTCAGAGCAATAAATAAGATACGTGAAGAGACAATAGAAAGCAACGCGTTCTAACGCCATAGGGACGCATGTTGAAGCATGAGTGGGTCAACGATAGATTGGCTTACATGAATTCTCCCAGCCTAGCTCCATGTATGATTACTTTGTAGCTTCGGGTACTGGTCATATTTGTATTTTATGAGTAGCTAGAGAGCTATACTCAACATTTTCGAAATATAAAATTATTGTATTTAATAAAGGAATTCCCCAAGCATCAATTGGTCCATTTTTTAAAGTTAATTTCTTAAAGAAAAATTAATAGTCTGTTCTTGTTTTTGAGATCAAAAAATACTATCAGAAAACATCAAAAAATCTGATATTCAAGATGTTAAGATTTTTAATTTTAGTTTTACCTTTATTAATTTCTGTAGCCAGATTATATAACTGTGATACATTATATATTCTGTAACCGCTTAAGCAGGATGACCCGGTCACTTTTCTACGAGCAGTCAGCCACCTGTCACCTATATGATATCTGTGATGCATTGAATTCAACGAGAGAGTTAACATGATTTTATTGAGCAGCAAAACTATAGGTCATCAGGAAGAATTGTATTAGTTTCTGCATCTTTATAATATGAAACGGTATGTAAAATGCCCCTGTGCAGGCAGTGAAGAAGTTTATCACATAAGCCTCGAAAAAAACCTCAGTCGGTTTGCTCTCCATGCAGGCACGCTAAGCATTATTTGTACGCAAACATCTCCTGGAATATTCCCACATAAACATTGATACCGTGCAAGAAAGTATCCTTCGAAAGGCTTTCATTGTGCTCATGCAGTAAAATTTCGGTTTGCTTCATCGGTGAGAAGCCAATGGCAGGTATGCCCATCTTGCGCAAGAAACGACTGTCAGTGGCTGCTGGAAAAATCTCCACCTCCAATTTTTCTCCCATCTGAGCACAAGCCTTTTGAAATAGCTGCCACCAAACATTTCCATTGTCCAGAGATGTGACGTAATGTTTGTGCAACGGATCAGTCCATGAAGCAAATTCCCACGAAACACCTTCAGTTAAACACCATTCGTCCAATTTATCTTTCATCGCCTCCAATGCCATATCAGGCGACACGCGAATATCAAAGCCAGCAACGGCTTCTGTTGGGATCACATTAAGAGCATGCGTTACTCCACCATCGTTAGAGACCCCGCTTTGCAATGCCGTGATGTTGATTGTTGTGACATCTCCTAGTTTTTTCTTTTTCATATCACCATGCTTACAGCCGTTGTCGGCTCCAAGAACCTTCTCTTGTTCGTCACGAAAAGCCAAGGCTTTGTTACAAATGTCAATGACCTTCATTGTCGCTGTATCTTTAATAAAGCGACTCCCATGGCCAGTCGGACCTTTCGCTTTCACATACACCCACCACGGCGATCGTTCTCCATAAAAGACAGTAAAGGCATCGCCAATGTTTGCCAATCCCTCATCAAATGCAAACGCAATCGGCATTATTGCATTAAATTGCTCGCTTTCAAGAAATTTACTCATTCCACCAACGCCTCCGATTTCCTCGTCGGGGACAAACAGTAAGTAAATATTGCGCTGGGGTTGATACCCTGAATTGATGAGCATATGCACCGCTTCGACATATTGGATGCAAACGCTTTTCATATCCTGAGTTCCTCGACCGTAGATACGCCCATCCTCGAGCACCTTGGCCTTTTCAAAAATTACATTAGAAACAGTACCCCCTTGAAACTATAACGTCGGACGTCCAACGCGTACTTCAAAAGGTTCGTACTGCCAGTGCTCAGCCATCGCTGGCACTACGTCATAATGGGAATTAAGTATGATTCCTGGAAGTGTCGGGTCTAATCCCTTCCACGTTGCCTGAAAAGTGAATTTATGATCAAATCACATTGTGATGGTCGTTGAAAAGCGAGTCGTACTAGAATAATCGACTTATTTTCAACAGGTGAAAAGACTTGCACCGTAAGACCGACTGCACAGTGCAAATCAGACCGACACTTTTTCTCAAATTCATGATAAATGATTATATACATACGCTCCTCTAAGTATTTGCGCAGCCATCGAGCACACTAGATATCGTGACGACTATTAGCCAATACAATTGTACAAACACTAGACTTTCATGCACCTCATTGTAGCTGCCAGATGGCCCTTCAGCGCTAACTGTGCGCAGACGTAGCAGCTCTAGAAACCTCTCAACGGGATCCTTCCAAGTCATGTTTGACGTTCCTTTTTCTTAAACCAAGCCTATATTCATATCTCCGTATAAGAACAAGTCATCGTGTAATTAATGGAAAATACCCGTCGTGCCATCCTCCGCGGCCGCGCCTTGGCCAATGAAGGGTTTTATGATCACGCGATAGAGACGTGGAAGGAAATGCTAAAGGTTGCGTATGATATGCATGACTATGCTGGAATGTTTGTGCTCGCAGTGGACATCGGAGAGGCCTCTGTGCGACTTGCAATGCGTTCAGACCCGAAGGCTTTAAAACTCCTCAAAGAAGCCGTGGAGAATTTTGATTATGCTCTACAGATTGTATCGAAATGCTTACTTCAAGATGACTTGAAAAAAAATCAAATGTTGTGTAATGGTGTGAAGCATGCAACAATACTGAGAACAAAGGCGCAACAGCTCATGAACAATCTGAGAATGGAAGAGCCTGAGAACAAGGTTTGGTCATGCTCGACTTGCGCAACAAGTGGCAAAAAACTGGTACTCGATGAAAACGATGGACGCTTATATTGTAATGGGTGCTATGAGGCGTATTATGCTACGACAGAAATTGCCGCGGCTTCTGTGGGCGTGGTTTTGGAAAACGAGGACATAATTGCTACAAGTGAATGGAAAAATGAGCAAACGGCTAACGAAATTAATGAAAATAGTGCAGATGATTTGGCAAGATCGAGAACGTCACTTGAATTAGCAATTGTGAAGGAGAAAGAACGACCAGAACTTTTTCAAACTACGAGTAAGCACATAGATAATGAGGGCAAGAAGGACCGCGTTCGATACGATCGCGTGGAATTAGGTTCCCTGGCTAATTTTCTGGCTGGTAGTACCTGTCTAGACCATCAAGCTGGAGACCAGCGACACAATGACGTTATTACTGTACCGACGGCAATAGCTGCAATAGAAGATGAGCTTGTAGAGAAAGTTGATTCCACGACGAAGGATTATGATATGGAATTACATTATCGAACGGCTGCATTGCAAATGCCAGTGTTGGCTCAAGCTGGAATTTCGTGCGATGATTACTCCGATAAGCTGAAATACTCTATTGCTCAGCTCTTAGAAATTCGAGAAAGTTCACCTATCGATTGCCCTGCGACGGTGCTAGCATCGCCCTGTGCTCGAGCTCCGTTTTGATCTCAACTTACTTCACACAAAAGAATAAAGTTTTACCGAGATACTAGCTCATATATTTTGTTATAAGGTCGTTTTTCTTAGGTAGTTAATCTCAACTTATTGGCATTGCATTTTCTAGTTTATTTTTAAAAACCTTATTACAGAATACATTCCACTAATCTGACGCAAACGTCGTCGGCTCCAGTTATGCTGCAGCTCCAAAGCAAATGACTTTCTGCGTCTGCTACGTCAAGAACATATGCGCAGCAGCCCGAGACAAGAAAAGCAGAAAGCACCACTACCATTCATGCAATTACTAGCAATTTTGTAATTACGCCTCGCCTTTTCTGATAATTATTAACATTATAAATTTTTGAGATTCTAGCATAAAACATTAAAAATGATCATAAGGCATTGGGCTCGATCCCGTCTGGCATTCAAATAGCCGAATATTTTTTGTGCATCTATATATTTGAGAATTTAACACCAGCAATACTGTAACGGGGCACACATCGGTTGAAAAACCGTTGTTGTGGTACATTTACTTAATAAGTAAAATACCCTTTATCCTATCTTACAATAGTTAATAACGTGAATCCCCTTCATTATGGGTAACAGCTGTGGTCACCGCCAGATATAAATCTGGCGGCCGAAATCTATTTTAAAATAGCTAGGGTAAGGTTTAAGAGATAGTTATGTTGCTACCACACAAACGTAACCTATCCTAAAGCTAGTCTAGAATTTATCCTGTAAGACTAACTTCAGGATAGTTTCTAGACTAGCTTTAGGTTAGCTTAAGTTTGTGTGGTAGCAACTTAATTTTCTCCTAAATCCCTTGAACAAGGATTTTTTAAGCTTTAATAGCTTGTACGACTCCCTGAGTTGTTAAACCCATTAATTCTATAGAGCTAAGAGACTCTTTGAGCCTAAAAGTGTTCCTCTGACTTCAGGAGCGAGGTAGCTCCGCTACACCTGGTAGCACTCGTAGTAAATCTACGCCTGGGTCTTTACAAGACTAATTTCACACTGAAATGGAAGAGATTCCAGAACTTTCAGACGCGCAACGAGCAGCTTACGACAAGCTCAAAACTTTATTTGGGTTTGAGCATGTGTAGTTCATTATCTCCCAGGGACCAGAGGTCCTGCATGCAAGGCTTGAAGCCTTCATGCGATATGAAACCTTCCTGATCGGCCAGGTACAAGACAATTTAGCGGCATCGATGCCGACCCGGTACATCTCTCTACCTGATTCAGAGCCGAAGGCTTGCCCTCTAGCTGTCAATGTAAAGACATTTGAGGGAAAAGAGGGAGAGAATCTCCCTTTTTGGATTAAGCAGATGGAGATGTCCATTGATTCCGCCTTGTTCTTAACAGAACGGCAAAAGGTGGCTATGGCCATTTCCAATCTCAGAGGTAGAGCGAATGAGTGGGCACTATCGTGTAGTACGTCCATATACGACGCTTTTCCTTCATGGGATTCGCTGAAATGGCAAATGACTAGCATGTTTGCACCGCCTGATCAGGTTTCTCGCATGCGAGCACGGTTCCTAGCGACTCGACAGGGTAAACGAACATAGGGGACTTGTCCAGAGTTGAGAACTCTAATTGCATCTATACATCAAGGCCCGATGCAAGAAGCGATGATTAAAACAATCTTTATGGGGGGGGGTCAATGAGGGCGTTGCCCAGACAGAATTATTCCGATCTCATCCTTCCACTTTCGAAGAGGGGGTTGCCATAGCGCTACGCGCTGAACTCGAATATAAGTCTGCTTGCGTTAGCACGCCTGTTTACCGAACAAGCTCTTCGAGCACATGGGTACCGTCTAATAGACCGGAACCCATGGATCTAAGCCTCGTTGAGGAAGGAGAAGAGGACTTTCAAGCTGTGGAATAGCATAAGAATGTCCGTAGATGTTATATGTGCGGAAGCACGAAACAATTACGCCCGACCTGCCCCCTATAAATTATGCGTAAAGCTCGAAAGAGCACCAATTCCGACCTATTTCAGAAATCTGGTACGGTGCGGGAAGAATTTGATACCCAGTAGGTGCGTAGCGCCCTACTGGGGAAGACCTAGGCTTTGTTGAACCTCTAGGAGGCGAGAGTAAACGGAGCTAGCCCCAATTAACTCGATGCGCAAGGGCACGGTCGGCCGGGGTGGCACCATACTAAGCGCCAGCAGGCACACCTCCATCGGCATAGTCTGTTTGATGAACCTCTGTTGTACAGTGAGAATTCGGGGGATGACACACGCGTGGTCGTCACTGACGACGAAGACTTACGTCACCGAATCCTCTATAAGGCACATGACACGTCGAATAGTGGACATTTGGGGCGCAAATAGACGCAAACGTCTGTGGTACGTGACTTCTGGTGGCCCCACATGTACAAGTGGGTCCGGTCGTATGTCAAGACGTGCGAGGCTTGTCAACGAGTGAAGCCTCAGTCGTCTTCGCAGGCGCCGCTACAGAGTTTGCCGGCCCAGTGGACTGCTGGCGCTCAGTGAGCATGGACTTGATATTCGACCTTCGGGCGGATAGGCATGTCCAGACGGGCATGATGGTATTTGTGTGTTGCTTCAGCAAGATGGTGCTACTAGTGGCGGTTCGCCCAAGCTTTACGGCATCGCCGGCGGCACAGCTGTTCATCGACAATGTGTTCCGAAATCAGGACTTTTGGAGTCTTTCGTATGTGATCGAGATACTCGGTTTGTGTCCGCCTTTTGGCAACATCTTTTTTGTGACTGATGGAAACTCGACTGGATATGTCGACGGCGGATCATCCGCAGACGGATGGTCAGATCAAACGGGTCAACCGTGTTTGGGGGGATGTGCTTCGCAGTGTTTGCGTGGATGAGCGATCCCAATGGAGTGCGCAGTTAGCGCAAGTGGAATTAGCAATGAATAATGTGGTGCATTTGTCACAGGGTTTTCCCGAATTGGTTGCGGCATCCGCGTACTCCACTATCGTTGCCAATGGCTTCAATGTGAATGAGAGAGAAGCTGTCGCCGATGACCTGAGAGGCCTAAATGGAGTTTCACCATCGGTCAAACACAATTTGCTGACGTTAATTGAAACTGGTGAAGCCATTAGACTACGTGTCAGGGACGCCATGGCTGCTGCTCAAGACCTTTAAAAGAAATACCGTGACACTCATGGTCGTCGGAATACGCAAGTGTTAAGATCGGTGATTGGTGCTACTTAATTTTAAAAATCTATTTATGCACGCGGTATCAGCTGTCGGGATAAGAAGCTTCGTCCGCATTTCGTGAGACCGTTCACGGTCATTGGTGTGCACGGCAATGCCTGCACCTTGAACTTGCCATCGGCTATGGCAAAGCACCCGACATTCTATGTTGGCATGCTTAAGGCCTACCTTGATCTGTCGGACCGGTCTGAAACAGACGCCACAGTTGTCCCATCATCTGACGAAGGTCATCAGCCGAGGGAGCAGCAGACTTATCACTTGGTGGGTGACCGGTCGTCCATGAAGGATTCGCAGGTGGCCCCCAAGGGCACGACGGATGACCTAAGGGTACGCAGACTAATTCGAGGGAGGTGCAAGAGCTCGCAAGGTGGCGCTCAAGGATCTTCACCCGATCAAACAACGAAGCCAGCCAACGCTGATGGTCATTCAAGTCCTTGTTCATCGTCGCAGTCAAATACCCGATCCTGTCGTCGAGCTGAGCAAGCTGCTCCAAGCGATGCCGTTGACGGCTCTGTGATTCATTACAATGTTTCACACAACGATCATCCGCATGGTCATGGTCCTCGAGGATGCGGACACGATCGGTCAAGGCAGATAGGTCGTCTAGACATGCCGCCAAGTGATCCAGGCAGGAAGCCAGTGAGATCAAAGGGGTCGTAACTCCCCAGACGAACGCGATGAGCCATGGTGGTATGATCCGTCCTCCTCAACCCTTGTTGAGTCAGGACGGGGAACGATACTTCCATGTGAAAATTTGGTCGGACATAGCCTTAACGCGGACGGCAGGAGTTCTGAATGAAGTGGCGTGGCTACCCGAAAGCCCATAATGCGTGGGAACCTAGGGACCACCTCGTGGAGGACTGCGCGGACCTCGGGAACACTTAAAGGCGTTGCCACTTGATTGGTCCATGCTACCCGGCCAAGGAGGCTCTTCGAATCGATGTCGTGGGGTGATTTCCCCTTCTAAATTTTAATGATGACTTTTTGAAGGATGAGCGTCGGGGTCGGACTGTCTTGGTCGATACGACGATAGACATCCCACCGCCAATCAGGAACTGCTTGGCCATGTGAAATCGAAGACGTCGAAGCGCCAACCAGTCGATCCGATGCGGCGAGTTGAAGAATTCGGGGATGGGATATCCCATGGCGGTCAGCCACTGGCGGAATTGGTCTTGTAAGCCTGTCGGCCGACGTCAGTGTCGTCATCAAGGACGAGTGGGCATTCGTCAACCTGCTTCACAGGTCTTCCTCGCTCTCAACATCGTTGGAAGAATTCCGCGTAGTTGCCACCAGCCAAACCTTCACTCCAAGTAGCTGGTCCCTTGTCCATGGGACGCAAGTGTCACGATGACGCTTGTGGCTTCCTTGGGGGTCCGATGGACACATAGGAGGTACTTGTTCGCCGGTTTGGCTCGAGCTTGTGGGTCTCATGGAAACGTTCACTCGCATAAGGTGGTTTCGACTCTAGAGAAGGCGTGTCAGCAGTGATCGTCTCAAGTGGAGCAGGATGAACATTGGTGAATCGGGGATGACGGTGTTGTGTCGGACTCGCGAGCACACTTCAGTCCTTGTGCACGCTCTTGCCGCTTGCGGCATCGCGCGGCAATTCGCAGAGCTGACACAGCACGTGGCTTCTTATTCGGTTGATGTTTGAGCAGCTCGTTGCGTGATACTCTGCGACGCAGCTTGCCGAGCAACTTGCTTCGCTCACGATCTTTCGCATCGGAGCTGTTTGCATCGTGGTGAGCTGCTTCTCGTGGAGATGATGTCGTAGTATTCGGTGTGTCATCACGCACGGGGTCTGACAGCTCAAGCGATGTTTCTTCGGCTTGCCCGTTGGGCGTCGTGACGTCTGTCGTTGTGGTGACTGTATCAGTCGATGGCGTCGTGGTCTGCGAGTGCCCTGAGGGCGTCTTGGGGTAAGTCGTCATTGTAGTCGCTGCGGTGGTTCCGCGTGTGTGGGTGCCAGCGTGGCAGACTCGTTGTGTTACTTGCCGTCGGGTTCCCCCTTCCCCCCCCCAGCAAAAGTGTTTCATATTTTGTTGCGGGAGGGTGTAACGGGGTTAGATGTGACTAGTGTACTGACACACTAAGGATATTTTGACTATGTCATATAGTCGGAATGTGTATAGGCACATCAGGGAATATAGATGGGTTACCAGCTAGATACGAATGACACGTGTCGGCACCTCAAGTACGAATTATTGATATTTAGTAGTAGTAAATTAGCAGCATTTAGTAGCCTGATTTATTACTGTAGTTAGATTGCTAAAAGATTTCAACATATATATCAGTTAAGAACTTCCTCTGTGAGTTGCTGTGTGACCCTTCACAGGTACGGCACAAAAATACTACCCTAGAAATGTGCAATCACGTGACGACACTTAAAAAATATCCCCAATTGATTTCATGGTGGAGTAATTTGTTTCGGCCTAAAATGTACAATTACCCCCCCACCCGCGATTGACCTGGTAATCGTTCTTTGGTAAACTTTATCAAACCACAGATCCAGCTGTTGCCGTGCTTTCCTGGCAAAAACGAAGGAGTAGCTGCCTAAAGCTTTAAACATTTGTTTGGGTGCGTTTGAGCAACAATTACATTTTCGAAGTCACGTTTTACGCACTGATGGAGGTGGAGTATACAAAACTCGGGACGTTTTTGTAATACAGGTGGTACCATGCATCAGGTAAGCGAGGCAAACGACCAGGTCAGCATCCGATAGGCTGAACGGATGCACACACCATCATAAAATGGCGCGAAGCATGGTGACGCTTTCTCGTTTTATTAGTATGATTCAGAATGTTTATTCCCGCGGTATTAATTATGTGCAAGATCTCTGGAAAGTCCTAAGCCAGGATATTAGCGTTGGTAGGGCCCGGTGCATATCGCGGCTGGTCAACGTAGAGACTGGAGACCCTCAAGGTTCTCGCTCGAGCAACTCGATGCAAGCGTTTAACATTGTTCCACGTGTGGCTGTCGCAACTTTACGATGATCCCTCACTGCAATTGCTCAGAGTTGACGTAGGCAGAATGCCTAAAACTGGCCGTGCTGCCGTAAAGATCGACTGGAATTGCCCTGCAGAATGCTGCATTCCGGTCCATCCATAGCCCTGTCTGACAGAGTGTGGCTAGAATGTGCCAAATAGTTTTCTAACCGCGGATGGCTTCGTCCACGTCATCCTGAAACCGGTCCTCTAATATATTTCGCTGATTCACGGGTATACTTCAAACTTGCGTACTGGCACAGGCACCCATGAAGCGTTGTTTCGCTTGACAAGTCACTTGTTCTTCAGTCCAATGGCCTACAGTTTGTGTCCCAGAGCGCTGCGGCGCAGGCACAATTCCAACATAATTGGCGTATAGTCTCCACCCGGCCGTTGCAGGCGGGGCTTTCTGCAGCTGTCGTTGGTGTGCCGCCCAGCATGATACAAGTTGAGTTGCCGCGTCGAGACCCTGTAACCAGTCTAGACTTGGTATGTCGAGAGACCGTGACTGTGACCCCACACTTGCCCCGGCGTCAACCCTAATGCCGTGCGTTGTCATTCATCCTTCCTCGCCTTATCATCGAGTCAATCAACAAGCACCAACAGCTGCCTCGCTAATCTTTATTTGTGGAAACGGAAGGCTTGCTTTTCAGTCCTTCGTGATGCAGTAATTCGGCGTCGCGTCCAAAACGGACCATGGAAAACGATGAAGCAGCGGGTGCGTCATGAAGACGAGCCTTTTGTCCGGATATAGCGGCTAAGTGCTTGTCGTTCCGAGTGCGAGCTGATATGCAGAGCCGGTAGAGAGTCTTGGCAAAACCAGTGTATCCATCATCACCCAGGTGTAGTATGACGGGCTGGGCGGTGCTCTGATCGACTTAGGAAAGGTGACCTCAGCCCCCATAAGCCGCCAGCTATAGCTTGAAGTAAAAGGAGGACTTTGCCACAGGCGCAACGACGGTGGCGATGTCAGTCCCGCCCCGATAGATAAGCTGGGGGGGAGATAACACAGCAGGGCTGTCACCCACCGCAGGAGTATTCCGGTGTGTGTGGGGATAACGTCGAACCTGTGGCCGTGTATACGCAGAACAAATTCCGCGGGCCCCGTACGCACGATGTTCAGACGATCGAGGGTGCACCCTTCAATCTGTTAAAATTCTTGCTGGATAGCATGTTGCAATCCGAATCGCGCATCCAGGGACTCGTATGCCAGTCGAAACGTTTCTGGGGTGATGCAGCTGAGTATGCTCAACCGGAGCCCTACTAAGGAAACATAGGGCATCTGTCTCCAATCGAGATGCTCGCAAAAATGACACCTGTCTTGAGTGACATCGGGGTATTTGGTACACCACGTACAGTACAAAAATAAGGCGCTGGGTGAACGTGGAAAGGCGGCTATCGTTGTCGGAAATGTGACGAGACGAAGGGATACAAGGTTTATAGTCCAAAAGATCGAATCGTGATAGTCACGTAGCACGTCCGGAACGCGGAAATGTTGGACAAGTAGACAAAACGTGAGCTTACAAGGTTCTTAAAAATGATGTTGACCAGGAGACGCATAATATGCACTGTCGAGCAAAAAAAGGAGCGGTCGTCTGATTAAATACGTGATCGACATTTGACCCGGTCAATGTGCAAATACAAGACTAATGTTGTACCGTCGAAAGATCTCCAAGGATTCGTCAATAAGGATGTAAAATCGAAAGAATTTTCATGAGGCGATGAAATTCAAAAGGAGAACAAATGTGTTACAGCAATGTGTGAAAATTTGGATGCCTTGAAAGTGGACGGTGTGTGGGAGGTGGTGATTCACCCCATGTTTTGCACAACAAGTGGGTGTTTAAGTCAAAGACAGATGCAACGAAAGATACAACGCTCGACTCGTCGCATTTAAAGTAAACACTTAAGCGTTTGCTGTAGTCATAAAACATAGTTAAGTCAACGTGGTACTATTTAGTCATGACGATGGAATATGCTTGCTCGCCAAGGAGATGTGCCAAATGCTTACGCGCTGACAAAGAAAGCATTTGAACATTTTTATGAAGATTCCAAACGGAGTGATTTCTTACAAGACCGAGTCGAAAGAATACGGTGCCAAAAGTTCGAGTCAGCCAGTACTTCTATTGAAGAAATCATTGTATCGTTGAAAGCAAGCTGGCAGATAGTTCAAGTTACTGTACACGAAATTGTGCAAATTTGATTTTGTGCAGTGCACAACATACATGTGCCTGTACTTTAAGATACAAAGACGAGATCACGGTAGTTGAAGTTCTGCTTAAGGAATATTGATTTGAGACAGCGAACGGAGTGCGAGCTCCAATTGTCGAAGACAGTATGACCAAAAGCTCGACTTCCTCCTTGTGGTAAAAGCTAATGGTAATGTGAGTGAGGATGTATCATCTCTGGTGGGTGTGAATGATTGGAAGGTGGCCAAGCGCTCTCGAAATATTTGAACGATTTTAAAACGTTGAAGTTGCAGATAGGCGATGCCGGCAAACCAACAGATGATATTAAAATCTAGACCTGGAGCGATGCCAATTTTGTGGGTGACAAATTGGATCGCAAATCTGTGTCAGCTTGTGTTGTGAAGTTGGACGGTGCTGTGATATTCTGGTCCTGCAAAAAACAGACTGGTGTATCTTTGCGTATGATGGAAGCCAAATTTATTGCGGCTCCCAGGCTGATCATGAGCTTTTGGAATCAAGAGAACTACTTCAAGATCAGGGCATGCGGATTACTGAGCCTATGCAAATGAAGATGGACAATCAAGCGGCGATAAAGCAATTGGAGAGACAGAAAATATGGCAAGTGCCAAGCATGTGGATTTTGCTTGCCACTACGCTAGCGCCATATGTGGCGAGATGGAAGCAGATTTGCTAACGTAGGCTCTATCTGTGCCAAGATGTGTCGAACTGCGTGATGTGTTCAACTTGAAGGCCATGTAAGGTACGTTTGAGGAGGAGAATTAGTAAGTTTGGATGCTCTCGGCCTTTTCTGAGCAGCGATTAAGACGAGCAGGAAAGAGGCGACAAGGACCGGAGGTGCTCTTAATGTAACGGGATGTATCGTTACATGAAATTAATGCTTAAAGGTTGTTAATTAATATATTATCTAAAAGGTAGATAATATTTGGAGGATATTTCTTTATATAGTAATATCCTGAATTCTTATCCATAAATAGGTATAGGCCATTATGTCTATTTATTCCCCAGACTAATCAGCTGTAGAAGTAATCAAAGAGAGTTACAAGATAAGATAGAGATAAGAATTCATTTACATGTTTAGTATTAGTTTATAGTTAAGTCAGCATTTACAAAGATAGATTAAGAGACACTTAACTATATTAATACAGTTTTCATTTTACCCTCTTAAGTTAACTTGTCTTAAGAGAAGTCTTCCTCTATACGTACAGTGTACGTCACCTAACGAAAGGCACCACTCACAACTGAAGCAGTGTGAAGTGGACTTGTACTGAAACAGTACAAGTCGCAGTGCCCCGTTACACCTGGTAGCACTTTGTAGTCCGTCCAAGGACCACATTTCCCACATTTAACATGGACATGTTAGATGGTAGTGGGAATACGCATCACGTTTCCCCTGAAAGCTACTCCTTTCTAAGTGATATAGAAAGGAGTGCGGTTGAACGAATGAGTTCATCCGTAGGAAACGATGCAATCCTGGCATTACTGTCCAACTTAGACAGAGATGCCCTCCATTCAACCGTCGCCAAGTTCATACAACATGAACTTGACGAGATGAAGGAAAAAGTAGCCTTGCTGAATCAGCAAGGCTCTCAACAGGCGGAACTGTTGAGATTACAACAGGTACAGACCCCTGTACCTGGGATGACGCAAACGCGTCGTCCCGAAACTCT
>NC_090615.1:3597836-3623911 GCF_004359215.1 Bremia lactucae | reverse complement strand
TCACCCCGCATGAATTGTTCCTTCATGCGATGGAATTTAAAATGATGGATCTGACCAATCAAAAACATTTTAAAAATTAAGTGGTCATTTAGCGACCACTCCATCTAATGACATTCAGAGTGATTGTCGTTTAAGGGAGGGGTGATGTAACGGGGTGTATCGTTACATGAAATTAACACTTAAAGGTTGTTAATTAATATATTATCTAAAAGGTAGATAATATTTGGAGGATATTACTTTATATAGTAATATCCTGAATTCTTATCCATAAATAGGTATAGGCCATTATGTCTATTTATTCCGCAGACTAATCAGCTGTAGAAGTAATCAAAGAGAGTTACAAGATAAGATAGAGATAAGAATTCATTAACATGTTTAGTATTAGGTTTTAGTTAAGTCAGCATTTACAAAGATAGATTAAGAAACACTTAACTATATTAATACAGTTTTCATTTTACCCTCTTAAGTTAACTGGTCTTAAGAGAAGTCTTCCTCTGCACGTACAGTGTACGTCACCTAACGAAAGGCACCACTCACAACTGAAGCAGTGTGAAGTGGACTTGTACTGAAACAGTACAAGTCGTAGTGCACCGTTACACTTTACGCATGGATTTTATTTGTCATAGCAGATTTAAGCTGACAATGAAACTATCGTACTTTTACTTCCACCTTCTTCGAGGAAAGTGCATTGCTTTTCTTCTAATACTACGAAACTACTACCAAATTTCATGGGGCCATTTGTGGTGGTCGAGAAGGCTATATATCTGAATTATACGATCTCCCTTCCGCCGTATATGAAGACCTCCTTTCGTATCTACGTGGGTCATCATAACATCTAATCATTGGGTAGGACAAAAATGTTTTATTTATAATTCTATTAAATAAAAATAAGCCTTGAACATTTTTGCTGATGCACAGTACGCACGCGAAGTCTCGGGCAACGTCATCCGTGACGTCAGTACAACCTTGTGTGTAAGGTCGCCTTCTTAGAAGAAGGCTGTGACATAAGCGTACGTTGCGCGAGCGAATCTCACGGCCGCACGACGACGCGACATGATGACGCCCGCGATGACGTCACAAGGAAAGCTTAGAGTTAGCACAGAGTAGCAAACTGAGGATCTTGAATATAATCACTTATAATTTTGTCTTCTGCTGCGCAGACCACCTTCAACAGGTTAGGAGCTTAAAGACTGACTCCAACGGCGCGCCGAGTGCACCGACTTCAGTCAGCTTCGACGTCGGCCACGAAGGGCCACAGCGTTCCCAGTGGTTGTGGAAGGCACGCCAGCCGCTCACGAAAGAGGGAACAACTTCAACGCAAGAACTTGCTACTATCCTCGATATCCAAGCGCGGATGGCGCCGATGAAGGCGTCGCTAGTACAGCGAGACAAGGACGGGCGGATGCTCGGGGCAATTGAGTCTAGGATGTTCCACTCTGCGCTTGGCAACGGTCGCGGTAGTGCGCCAATGGGCAATGACGCGTTAGGCAACTCTCCTGTGCGCTTAAGGGCGGTCAAAGCCGTGCATACGCGCAGCATGCGCATGGGGCAGGAAGACAAGCTGTCGAGCTAGAATGTACCCTCCGCACGGCGATGTGCCACAGCAGCCCCAGCCCCGTGCATCAGAGTGGCACAGGGCTATGCGCGACGAATAATGCCGGTCGCACAGCAAGCGACGCTTGTTCCAGATGAGCGTCAGCGCAGGCTCACGATCCGCAAGTTTGACGAGACGGAGCTGTATCGAGGTCTAGGGTCCGAGTATCTGGACTGAGGTCGAACGCTTATGCGCCAGATTCAGTACGCACAAGCACTTGTGGCTTTGACTGTTCAGAAGACGTGAAGACCGACTTGCTCGCTCACTACTTCAGTGGTATAGCCAAGCGGTTCTACAACAAGCAGGTTGAGACTTGGTGGCGTCAGCTCCCGACGCTTGGCCATGTTATAGAGCGACTTCACCAGACGTTCAAGACGACGATTACTGTGTCGCAGTGAATGAGGCTGTTCACGGCGAAGAAAAAGACGCCAATACGACCTAGCCTGAGCACTACCTGTACTTGGTTGCAGTGAGCGAATCCTGCGGAGCACGCACACGTTGCTCGACAACATTGTCCACTATGCGTCGAGTGAGTGGCAAATGGTACTCATGGTGAAGTATGATGCCAGGCGTCTCGACTTTCTCGTTGAAGCTGAAGAGCTTGCGCATTTCTAACAGTCTGTCGAATTTGATACACGAGGTTTGATTTTGTTTATGAGAAACGTCGTTGCAAACATCGTTGAGAGGAAGCAACGCGTCGAGACACGAGCGTGCTTTGGCCATACTTTGGCATCTTGCATCGACGAGAAGGAGAAAAAAATAACGATGCCAAGGGTGGCTGGAAGAGAATCGCTAAGACAAAAGGTGTTGAAAACCACACCTTGTGCGTGCAAGATAGCAGCACTCAAGAGAGGTCTGGATCTTGGACAGCGGGTCGAGTCGGCATATCATAAATGACGCAGCGCTACTCGAAAAATGCTGTCGAGGGTGCCGTCCAGTGTTTCGTTGCCGACGGCAAGATGCTTCAATTGACGCTGGTCGTTAGCGTGCTGCTGCGTGCAATTGCATTTAGCAAGTCGAGCATCGTTCGTCTAACGGAACGACTACTATGCGCCAATGCTAGCCAGCGACGTATTGTCGTACGGCAAGCTCGATCTCAAAGGATACGGACTTGCGTACGTAAACGATCGGTGAGCGATCGGATCAATCGAAAGCGGTGACGTCGTTTTTGATGTGGCTATTCAGAACAACGCGCTCGTTGTAGTGACGCTAGCTGCAGACGACTGCACCAGCAAGCCTGGCATCATTATGGCTTCGACCGCTAATGAAACACAGCGTAGACAAGACGTACAGCGGAGAGCACATGCGTTTTCATCAGAGCTTCGGACATCACTCGTACGACACAATCGAGAGGATGGCGCTCGAGCCCGGCTCTAATATTCAGCTTACGGACTGTCGGCGCATGGTGTGCGTCACGTGCGCACAGAGTAAGCAAAAGAAGAGCGCGCAGTCGAAGCAGGGCACGAGCGTGCACTCTCCGATTGATCGCATTGGTGGCTTTATCTGCTCGGACCTCGATGGACCGATGACGCCAAAAGACCGGCGAGGAAACCGGTATCTCGTGAACTTTATTGATCGCTAGAGCAATTACTGCCATGTTTTCTCACGCGCACAAAGGACCAAGCGGCAAAGGAGTTCGAGCACTTCTTGCTTTTCTTTGAAAAGCGTTTCGACTGCCGCGAACACCTGCTTCGCACCGATTGTCGAGGTTAGTATCAGAATGTTGACTTATTCTGCAAGTCTCATGTCAGGTGAGCGAAGCATGAAATCAATCATCAAACAGCAAGGCTGAGCGTATGCACCGGATGGTGGTATACATGGCACGATCCATGATATTTGCAAGCAAGCTCCCGCTGGCGTTCTGGGGAGACGCGGTCGGGCACTCGGCGTAAATTTTAAATTGTAGTCCCTCAAGCTCTAATGAGAAGAACGCGTCGCCAATCGAGGTGCTTACGGGTCAAGCGTCCGATATTCGCTAAATCGTGGCGTTTGGTTGGCGTGCACTGTATATCGTGACCCGAAAAGAACTCACTCGTGCACCGGGCGCAAATTGGTACGATCGTAAGTCGCAGCAATGAGACCAAGAAATATCGCGTGTTTTCACGGAGGGCCAAGATCGTGATCGTGACTCAGCATGTCATGAACATCTAGGGATCCTTCGACATGAAGATCGAGCAGCTGCATAATGTTGTAGGGGATACATTACTGGAAAGACAAAACGGTAAGGCCGACAAGCAACCGTGGATTCGAGCTCTTCATGCCACGTGCGGAGCATCCAAACGCGCGACATAAGACATGAGTGAACAGACAGGTATGGAAGAGACCGTTATGCAAGTCCATGAGGCAGATGCAAAGACGCACACCGAGGCCAAGAGAATGTAAGTGCGACGGAGTTTTACTTCAGCATAGCGAGGATTTAGAATATTGGCCGGATACGATTTATCGTGGAGCCATTTCATTGAACGCAATATGAACTAACAAAATCCGATTCACTTTAGGCTGAGGCTTTAGAATAGAGAAAAGCAAAACTGAATATATATGAAGCTCCAACGTAACAATCTTCTTTCACTACTGACTTTATTAGGTATTTTATAACACTATGTATGGCGCCTCCCTGCGCATCGCAAAATTGTGTCTTGTGACGATTGCCGGGGTTAAGTTAAACTTAAACCAACCAATCAATAGAACTAATGTAGTATTGCATTGATGTTATTAAATTTGGTAAAATTGGAACTCTTAAGGTCAAACAATCAATTAAGATAATTATCTGTACTTCTTTGCTTATTTCCTATCATAGAACATAATAAAAATTATTACTCTCTAAGGAAATAATACTTATGTAAAGAAACACCCCGTTGCATCAACCCCTTAACCAAAAATGACTGATTTGGGTGACAGGGAATACTTGGTCATTCCCTGTAATTTTGCAATATTGATATTTATTAAAATTTTAAATTTTGTCGCATTATTGATTTTTGTTCAGAAATCAATCTGTTTGCACATGACGACAAATAAGTCCGTGCTCGTCGCTCGTGAGGCCGCAAAGCTGGCAGCTGCACGGATCAGTGCAGCTGCTGGTGATGCAAATGCTTCAGTAGACGTTAATGCGTCAACTGTGGGAAATGCGTCCCCTCCTAGTCCCATTGAAGATGACTGGATCATATCATCTGTTGATGCCATTGCTGGTGACGGTGACAAGTCACCTGCTACACCAATTGTAGGTGACTGGTCCAAGTCACCGTCATCGCCCGACTCAGTGGCTACTGTGAAGGCCGCCGGATCACCCGGGGCCGAGCCCGTTAAATCTTTGGGTTCTAACGTGACAACTAAAGAGGTGATGACAAGATTGGTCGCAGCAAAACGTAAGAAAATTGCAGTCACTCGTCGGCCCCTAATTCATCTGGAACAAAGTGATCGTGCAGGGAAGAATGCTGCTGGTGGTGCTAATTTGCATCACCAGGAAAGGAGTGATTATTAGGGTCGCTCCGAGAGCCGTGTCAGCGTTAACTGTCAGCATTAGAGGGACCGCAATGCGTTGCAGCTCGCTTTCGGAAAGAATCATTGGTTGCCCTATAAGGGTAGCGTAATTGGTTGGTCTGGTATGACCAACTATCGATATCATATTCCGTTATACGACACATCCAGGCTTCACAAACTTGGTGAGGATGAAACGCAATTCTTCATCGAGGCCATTTTCCGGCGTTGGTGGTACACTTGTAAGCGGGCAAAGGATGTCAAACGTTTGTACCAAGCTTGGCCGGCATTTGTCCAGAATGTGCAAAGCATAGGCCGCGAGGCCTGGCTTGACAAACTGGATGTTTTTCGTGAATAATTCGAAAAACGGACCGCAGTCGGTGCACGCTATAAGTTGCACCGTTAGTCTAGAAAGGCAGGGATACCTTGTCTCTCGTGGGGGACTCATGTCCATGCTACGATAAGGGCGCAGGTCATGCCCCTAAGGAAGCATACTCCCTAAAAGAACTTTATTGGAGGACGCTCATCCCACATGAGGTGCGCCTACGGATTGAAAACCTCCAATCCTTTTACGAGCGGTCGTTCTCTGATTGACCCTCTGTCGAGGAGGATGGGTCTCGTCGTACTATCGGACGAGACCCAAAGCGTCCATCATCAGTTGAAAACGAGGTTCCCGACTATCATGCGAGGGTGGATACCCTCGCCATCGAACGATATAACTCGTTCTAACCCCCTTTACCTCGCGGTGGCTCGAGGGGTGTTTAACAAGGAAACGCTTCTGGCCACTCGAATCCTATGAATGTGAAGGGTGAGGAAAAATCGGGTCCGCATAGTTTGGGAACCCGAATCAACATCGTGATTTGGATCACACCCTTCACTGTTTGAGGGAGGGCATTAATCACGAGAAATCTCGTCGCCGCGAGTTAGCGGTGTCGATCGATAATGTTTCTCGTGACCTTGGTGAAAAGAGTGGATCGTCTGCTTCATGAGAATCAGACTCTGTCCCGAGACCATAAGGCTTTGGATCGGGACACAACAGGCTTTGGCGGATGCTTAGACCGTTCCTTTTAATCCGGAATCGGAAAAAGCCTCGTACTAAAGGGTTTGTCTTTTAAGACTTCCAGGATTAGGACGTAAGACGTTCAATCCGAGTCTTTTCATCGAGGACACGTTCGTCCATCGATATGCTGCTGAGAACCCGTTCGTTCTCAGCAAATACTATTGCCGACCGAATATTGGCCACGTAGTTGTCATCTGTGACAAGTACGCAAATCTGCTTGACTTTGCCATTACGCAGATCACACAAGACCCGTTCAAGCCCAAGTGTAGGCAGTTAAGTTCTTTCCCAAGTTAACTTCGGAGGCGCTATTAGATCAAGTGTATAAGCGCCTACACTTGATCCATTGTTTACGAAGAGATTTAATGTCTCAGTTTTCTTTTTAAAAATAAATCCTGAAGGTACTTGGGAGCAGGTTTCTGGGGACTTATACCCGCAGATTCTTGGGGACTTAATCTCTTAAGTTTTATTTGGGGAGTATTCTCCCTAATTGCCTCCAGCTGTGGTTGCGCTACCACAGCGGGATCCTCTACGATCGACCCTCCAATCGATCTAGGACTTTCGCACTGTCTCTTATAGACAGGCGTTCGATGTTTTTTTGGATGTTGCTTTTCCAGCAAGCATTCTTGTTTGTACCAATCAACTAATTCGAGCGGTCGAACTTCGGCGCTGCCTATGCTTATGCACAGCCGTCGAGATGTAACTCCAAGGTGTGATGGGTATTCATACGGATGTTTTGTGCAGTCGTGCAAACAACCGACCCACAAGTGAGCCTATTGCACTCACTCGTAGGATATCCACACGCTTATGAGCCATCCAAGACGTTCATGAGTTTGCTATCTGTTGAACGAGAGAAAGGCATCATCAAGGCTTAATGCTGCCAATTTATGCATGACTTGTAATTCGGAGCCCTGGTAATCAAAGGATTACATCAAATTTTTCATCCAAATCAAGAACGATGAAATCATCACGGTACTGTTTACCCTTCAACGTGTATTGGATACCAACTACACGTTTCTTTGCTGTTACAGATGCGCCTGCTGCTAGGCACACTGTCATCCTCGTTAGAGGGATATCACGCTCAATAAAGTTGAGTCTGCGATCTTCTTGCGATTGGCGTCGAATAATATTGTTCGACGCCCCACAATCGTCTAGATACTTTAGTGTCAATAAATTTGCCACAATATTACAGGTTGATGATATGGAACTCATCCCCTAGGGCAGTTACACACCATGTTTGTGTGTGAGGAACACCTACCGTCAAAAGGGCTGGAAATTCCTTTGACGTTGCTAGATCAGTAGGGCGCTCCACACCTACTGACCTCGACCGTTTTTTTGACGATCCACCTCGCCGTTGCGATTTCGCAACAGCGTCGGATCCGCGTCCTACGCTGTTTCTACCAGAAGGTCGATCTTTCAGCTCAGTGTTTCTATGCACTACCCGTGGAACACTAAACTCATAGGCGTAGTGGGCCGTCTTTTGACAACGATAACATTTTTGTAATCGTTTGTATCTTGAAAAGCGAGGTTTATCGCTCCTTACAAACGAGAGATCCATGGTTTCTAGACCTCCGATTTCTTGTCGTATCGGTGGATGATAAACACCCGAGAGGACGAAAGCCTGTTTAAGCCTGAAGTCCTCTTGTTCCGCTGCAGAGATCGATTGTCCAAGCGTCTCTATTCAAGCCGGAACAGGTCGGTCTCGATAGGATCATCTGCGAGACTCTTGTTTAACACAGTAACTTGTGTGTGTTCACTAATCGGATACTCCCGACACAACTGACCGCATTAGCGTGAAGGTCACGCTTACACTGCTTCAAATCCTGGAGCTCGGCTCTAGCCCTGGAATCGCACGTGGCAGCTCAAATGTTCGCCTTAGCCGGGTCTTTAATACTTCATACGACCCAAAAACTATTGGGTCGTGAAGCTTGAGGCCCAAGGCCCAAGATTTGGCACGTCCGGCTAAGTTGGACGTGCCAAATTTTACTTTCGTTGCATCGTCACTGATACGGCGAGCTTCTTGGCGGCGTCTAATTCGACGAAGCACCTTAAAAGGGAGTCGCCTTCGACTGCCACAGACTTAGAGATTTCGATCTTTAAGCTTTCGGGTCAACGCGGGAGCGTCGGCCCATTAGCAGCATTTATATGCTGCTGTCTCACCAAGTCCAGTTGTTGAGCACCCTGTTCTCTCAACACCTCCTCGTGTTGAGAGCCTTGCTGCTGAAGCAAAGCTACTTTCTCTCGGGCCCCGTCGAGCTCGTGTTGTTTGAACTCGGCCATGACCGCATGCTGTTCATCTCTGCCCAGAGTTTACAGCATGGCGCCTACGGCTGACCCGCCTACGACCGAACTCATTCGTTCGACCGCTCTCCATTCGAGGTCACCCAGATGAGTAAATCCTTCACGCGTAGCGTGATAGTCTCTTTGAGGGGCTGAAAATCTCCCTCCTTCTCCATCCAACATGTCCATGTTGGATGGAACGTGCATAGGTTGTTGAATGGACTACGAAGTGCTACCAGGTGTAACAGGGCACCTTTCACTAATACACTGATTACAGCGTAGGTGAGGTGCCTCGAAATTTCACGTGCACAAGGGTATAAAGAATTTTTCTATGAAGCTAAGAAACTTAGCTCCAAGGGTCTAGACTAAGGCTTTAGAATAGAGAAGAAGTAAAGCTGTATTAATATATCAAGCTCCGACGTAACGATCTTCTATCTACTACTGACTTAATTATATTAGCAGCAAACTATGTTTGGCGCCTCCTTGCGCACCGCACAAACGTGTCTTGTGACGATGGGCGGGTTAGATTATTAGAAATAATGTCTTATTGCATCAATATTACCAAATTTGGAATATTGGAACTCTTAAAGTCGAATAATTAATAAGATAATTAATTGTATGTTTCCTTTTGTAGAACATAATATTAATTATTACTCCCTAAGGAAATGATACTTGTCATAGAACGGAATGCAATTATATTCTACACAACAGCAATAAACCTCGCCCAAATACATAATGCATCTACTTTAACGGGGTGTCCCGCGGTAATTCGAGCTTCATCAATTAGTTTATCTGCGTAATTTCTCATTGCTTCCAAGTTGATTTATTTGAAGATGCTCGTACAACTCTCGATATAGTCTTTTCCAAGCAGTGCTGCTGAATAAAAAACATTATTTGATTACAACAAACATCGTCAGAAGAATGACGGACGTAAGAAGCGAAAGTCAGTAAATTAAACAGAATTTTAAAGCATGATGCAGCAGTGCATTAGCTTTACCACAAGCACTTTCATCGGATTATATGGATTTAACGCGATGCTTAAGGGTTCGGAAGTGCATCTTACTGTTCGAGAAGCTCAGCTCCGATTGCCAGGAGTAAATTTGGTAAAATGCGCTTATCATGATTATATAAACTTTAAAATCAAAAGCATTTTCTTTACAGCTTAATGTCTCTTGAAAACGCCATAAGCTAAAACAGAAGCCACGCCGACAGCAACACCCGCCACAACGCTAAGCATAGTCTGCTGCTGGTCCTTCGACAGTGTGAACATGGACACTTTTTTCGTAAATTGTGGAATTGAGCGAGGATTTTCGAGAAAGCTGACGATCAGCACGGCATTCAATGCCGCCCCGCGTAGAAGCTGGTCGCCAGATACAAACAGCTCAAGGCCATAGTCTCCAAAAACTAAGCTCTTTCGTAATCGGCCTGCTTCAATATTGAACTTTTTCGTAGCGTTCTTTGGCATGGGATACAGCAGCTTGTCTGGCTCATCTACAAGGTCCACGCCGTCGGCCTTTGCTAGAATTTCGCGAGCGCGAGCAATGTTCACAGGCTTAATCGTTTCAATTGTCAGCGCCTCCGAGTGTGCTCGCATAATTGGAATGCGGGCAGCCGTACAACTTACCGCCAGATGGGGCTCGTTAAAGATCTTGCGCGTCTCCCATGTGACCTTCATCTCTTCTTTGGTGTAACCATTTTCTTGAAATTTGTCGATATGCGGGATTAGGTTAAACGGAAGTGGGTACGAAAAAACCTTGTAAGTGACGGGCTCGTCAGCTAAAAAGGCTTTGGCTCCATTTGCTAGCTCCTCCATACCGGCGGCGCCGGCCCCGCTTGCTGCTTGATAGGTCGATACAATAAGCTTCTTAATGCCAAATTCACAGTGCAGTGGCCAAAGCGCCATGGCAGCGATGGCAGTAGTGCAGTTAGGATTGGCAATGAGCTTGGCGTGCGGTTGGCCTTCCTTCTGAATGAGCACATGGCCATTGATCTCGGGAATTGCCAGTGGAACCTCCGGATCGCGACGAAATGCGGATGAGTTGTCGATGACCACGGGTCCATTCGGCACGGCCGCCAATTCCTTGGCGTACTGTAGTGAGAAGTCACCCGATACGGCCAGGAAAATATAGTCTAGTTTGGCTGCTTTTTCCACGGAATAGAGGGAGATCGACACAGCACCAAACGGAGTGTCGACCTTTTTGCCTGCAGAGCGCGTTGATGCGAAGAGCACCAACTGCTTAACTGGAAATTTTAGTTCGGCCAAGACCGAGATGATTTCAATGCCCACAGCGCCCGTAGCGCCACAGATTCCTACCGCTTTGCCATTGGGTGTCGTCATCCTTTGATGGTTCAGAAAGCTTGAAGCTTCAGTATTGTACCGAAAATGTGCCGGTACATGTGTCCACGTCTGCTTTTATAAAAGATTTGACGAGTGTGACATAAATGTTCAATTTCAGACGAAATCTTGCCCACATTCGCAGTGGGATTAGGCTACAAAAGTATGCGCGTACCCCGAATTTGTTTTCCAAAAGGCTCGAACGACCTCTACTGTGCCTTGTCTTTATATAGAATGTCTATACAGGGACTTGGCGCTCAGCGCCAATCTCAATTCATGTTGCTCGAGGTTTATTAAGCGTGAAGAAAATTTTAAGAGATTTGATTGGCAATTGACTATTACGTTCGTCCGTTAAACATTAAGGAACACACCCCGACTTACTTGATCTTAATTAATTCGCGATACTGTGCGTTATTATCAAATCTACCACGTAGAAAGAAAGTTACTACCATGAAGTCTGCATTGCTGCGATCATCTCGTCTTAGTGCTTTCCCGAAGCGGCCATTCTCTACATCAAGCATTTCATTGGTGCTAGTGGAGAAGAAGGATCAGTATGCGATCGTGCGCATGAATCGCCTGCCCGTTAACTCACTCAACACGGCGGTGCGTGAAGTTTGACGGTAAAGGTTATATAAAGGGCTCATGATTTCGGTGACTTTGCTTTTGCAGTTGCTTCAAGAGCTGGAAGCAACCATCAAAAAGCTTGAGGATGACAAGAGCGTGCGGTACGATAGCTAAGAAATGTGGCTGCTTTTATTCAACAGACTTTTATCCAATGTTTGTTTACACACGTAAAGTGGCATGATTCTGATGTCCTCAAACCAAAAAGTGTTCTCTGCTGGCCTGGATATCATGGAAATGTATAGACCTCAGGTAGTGACGAGTCTGCTTAGATCTTATGATCACTATGTACTCATACACTTTTTTATCGCTCAGCCATCCAAGATCGCCAAATTCTGGACATCGCTTCAGGATTTGTATTTACGCCTGTACACGACGCGGCTTGCTGCAGTTGCGGCTATTGAAGGTCATAGCCCAGCAGGGGGTTGTCTTCTGGCAATGTGCTGCGATTATCGCATCATGACGAGCGGCAAGCCTCTGATAGGTCTTAACGAGACACAGCTTGGTATTGTGGCCCCCACGTGGTTCCGTGACACTTTTGTAAATACTGTTGGCCATCGGGAGGCCGAGAAGATGCTATGTCTCGGATTGCAGGTAGATGCAAACAAGGCTGAAGCGATTGGCTTGGTGGACGAGGCCGTGGCTCTAGAAGATGTGCTTCCTCGTGCTGAGGCAGCGATGGCCAAGTGGCTAGCCATCCCAGGTACATATCTAATAATCAATTGTTACGGTATGGACAGGTCATTTATGTGTGTGTCCATATTATATCGAATTCAGACATGGCTCGTGTAAAGACAAAGTTACTCATGCGTCAGGAAATGGCAAACCGACTGTTGGCTGTTCGTCAAAAGGATTTAGAGGCATTTACTGATTTTGCACAGACAGACAAGGTGCAGAAATCGCTAGAAATGTACCTTGCCTCGCTACAGAAATAGATTGAAGGCCATCAACATATAAAAGGTTACAATTTTTACATGTCAGAAAATTAGGGAATTGCAGCGGACACGCCCAATTTTTGCTACGGACACCTTAAAAAATAAAACTTTTTTTCAGGCGTAAATCGACCATTTAATCCTTTTAGACAAAATTGCCCCTTCCGAACCGGGCCGGACCTGAAACAAAAACTTTACTCTCCAAGGGAAGCCCTTTAATATTTAACATGCATTCTTTAGAGTTAGCTACTTTCGCGTAAGTTCATCATTATGGCTGATGGACCGCGAACGTTCTTTAAATGCCTTGGCTAATAGATCAACCTCTTGCTGATCCATGTTTTCGTCTTCATCGCCGCGAAACATGCGTGAAACGGACGTAGCAACTCTGCTCGTTCAATTGAGTCATGAAATGTGAATGACTTCCTTTAAGAACCTAAAGATACAGTCTANCCCGAGACCATAAGGCTTTGGATCGGGACACAACAGGCTTTGGCGGATGCTTAGACCGTTCCTTTTAATCCGGAATCGGAAAAAGCCTCGTACTAAAGGGTTTGTCTTTTAAGACTTCCAGGATTAGGACGTAAGACGTTCAATCCGAGTCTTTTCATCGAGGACACGTTCGTCCATCGATATGCTGCTGAGAACCCGTTCGTTCTCAGCAAATACTATTGCCGACCGAATATTGGCCACGTAGTTGTCATCTGTGACAAGTACGCAAATCTGCTTGACTTTGCCATTACGCAGATCACACAAGACCCGTTCAAGCCCAAGTGTAGGCAGTTAAGTTCTTTCCCAAGTTAACTTCGGAGGCGCTATTAGATCAAGTGTATAAGCGCCTACACTTGATCCATTGTTTACGAAGAGATTTAATGTCTCAGTTTTCTTTTTAAAAATAAATCCTGAAGGTACTTGGGAGCAGGTTTCTGGGGACTTATACCCGCAGATTCTTGGGGACTTAATCTCTTAAGTTTTATTTGGGGAGTATTCTCCCTAATTGCCTCCAGCTGTGGTTGCGCTACCACAGCGGGATCCTCTACGATCGACCCTCCAATCGATCTAGGACTTTCGCACTGTCTCTTATAGACAGGCGTTCGATGTTTTTTTGGATGTTGCTTTTCCAGCAAGCATTCTTGTTTGTACCAATCAACTAATTCGAGCGGTCGAACTTCGGCGCTGCCTATGCTTATGCACAGCCGTCGAGATGTAACTCCAAGGTGTGATGGGTATTCATACGGATGTTTTGTGCAGTCGTGCAAACAACCGACCCACAAGTGAGCCTATTGCACTCACTCGTAGGATATCCACACGCTTATGAGCCATCCAAGACGTTCATGAGTTTGCTATCTGTTGAACGAGAGAAAGGCATCATCAAGGCTTAATGCTGCCAATTTATGCATGACTTGTAATTCGGAGCCCTGGTAATCAAAGGATTACATCAAATTTTTCATCCAAATCAAGAACGATGAAATCATCACGGTACTGTTTACCCTTCAACGTGTATTGGATACCAACTACACGTTTCTTTGCTGTTACAGATGCGCCTGCTGCTAGGCACACTGTCATCCTCGTTAGAGGGATATCACGCTCAATAAAGTTGAGTCTGCGATCTTCTTGCGATTGGCGTCGAATAATATTGTTCGACGCCCCACAATCGTCTAGATACTTTAGTGTCAATAAATTTGCCACAATATTACAGGTTGATGATATGGAACTCATCCCCTAGGGCAGTTACACACCATGTTTGTGTGTGAGGAACACCTACCGTCAAAAGGGCTGGAAATTCCTTTGACGTTGCTAGATCAGTAGGGCGCTCCACACCTACTGACCTCGACCGTTTTTTTGACGATCCACCTCGCCGTTGCGATTTCGCAACAGCGTCGGATCCGCGTCCTACGCTGTTTCTACCAGAAGGTCGATCTTTCAGCTCAGTGTTTCTATGCACTACCCGTGGAACACTAAACTCATAGGCGTAGTGGGCCGTCTTTTGACAACGATAACATTTTTGTAATCGTTTGTATCTTGAAAAGCGAGGTTTATCGCTCCTTACAAACGAGAGATCCATGGTTTCTAGACCTCCGATTTCTTGTCGTATCGGTGGATGATAAACACCCGAGAGGACGAAAGCCTGTTTAAGCCTGAAGTCCTCTTGTTCCGCTGCAGAGATCGATTGTCCAAGCGTCTCTATTCAAGCCGGAACAGGTCGGTCTCGATAGGATCATCTGCGAGACTCTTGTTTAACACAGTAACTTGTGTGTGTTCACTAATCGGATACTCCCGACACAACTGACCGCATTAGCGTGAAGGTCACGCTTACACTGCTTCAAATCCTGGAGCTCGGCTCTAGCCCTGGAATCGCACGTGGCAGCTCAAATGTTCGCCTTAGCCGGGTCTTTAATACTTCATACGACCCAAAAACTATTGGGTCGTGAAGCTTGAGGCCCAAGGCCCAAGATTTGGCACGTCCGGCTAAGTTGGACGTGCCAAATTTTACTTTCGTTGCATCGTCACTGATACGGCGAGCTTCTTGGCGGCGTCTAATTCGACGAAGCACCTTAAAAGGGAGTCGCCTTCGACTGCCACAGACTTAGAGATTTCGATCTTTAAGCTTTCGGGTCAACGCGGGAGCGTCGGCCCATTAGCAGCATTTATATGCTGCTGTCTCACCAAGTCCAGTTGTTGAGCACCCTGTTCTCTCAACACCTCCTCGTGTTGAGAGCCTTGCTGCTGAAGCAAAGCTACTTTCTCTCGGGCCCCGTCGAGCTCGTGTTGTTTGAACTCGGCCATGACCGCATGCTGTTCATCTCTGCCCAGAGTTTACAGCATGGCGCCTACGGCTGACCCGCCTACGACCGAACTCATTCGTTCGACCGCTCTCCATTCGAGGTCACCCAGATGAGTAAATCCTTCACGCGTAGCGTGATAGTCTCTTTGAGGGGCTGAAAATCTCCCTCCTTCTCCATCCAACATGTCCATGTTGGATGGAACGTGCATAGGTTGTTGAATGGACTACGAAGTGCTACCAGGTGTAACAGGGCACCTTTCACTAATACACTGATTACAGCGTAGGTGAGGTGCCTCGAAATTTCACGTGCACAAGGGTATAAAGAATTTTTCTATGAAGCTAAGAAACTTAGCTCCAAGGGTCTAGACTAAGGCTTTAGAATAGAGAAGAAGTAAAGCTGTATTAATATATCAAGCTCCGACGTAACGATCTTCTATCTACTACTGACTTAATTATATTAGCAGCAAACTATGTTTGGCGCCTCCTTGCGCACCGCACAAACGTGTCTTGTGACGATGGGCGGGTTAGATTATTAGAAATAATGTCTTATTGCATCAATATTACCAAATTTGGAATATTGGAACTCTTAAAGTCGAATAATTAATAAGATAATTAATTGTATGTTTCCTTTTGTAGAACATAATATTAATTATTACTCCCTAAGGAAATGATACTTGTCATAGAACGGAATGCAATTATATTCTACACAACAGCAATAAACCTCGCCCAAATACATAATGCATCTACTTTAACGGGGTGTCCCGCGGTAATTCGAGCTTCATCAATTAGTTTATCTGCGTAATTTCTCATTGCTTCCAAGTTGATTTATTTGAAGATGCTCGTACAACTCTCGATATAGTCTTTTCCAAGCAGTGCTGCTGAATAAAAAACATTATTTGATTACAACAAACATCGTCAGAAGAATGACGGACGTAAGAAGCGAAAGTCAGTAAATTAAACAGAATTTTAAAGCATGATGCAGCAGTGCATTAGCTTTACCACAAGCACTTTCATCGGATTATATGGATTTAACGCGATGCTTAAGGGTTCGGAAGTGCATCTTACTGTTCGAGAAGCTCAGCTCCGATTGCCAGGAGTAAATTTGGTAAAATGCGCTTATCATGATTATATAAACTTTAAAATCAAAAGCATTTTCTTTACAGCTTAATGTCTCTTGAAAACGCCATAAGCTAAAACAGAAGCCACGCCGACAGCAACACCCGCCACAACGCTAAGCATAGTCTGCTGCTGGTCCTTCGACAGTGTGAACATGGACACTTTTTTCGTAAATTGTGGAATTGAGCGAGGATTTTCGAGAAAGCTGACGATCAGCACGGCATTCAATGCCGCCCCGCGTAGAAGCTGGTCGCCAGATACAAACAGCTCAAGGCCATAGTCTCCAAAAACTAAGCTCTTTCGTAATCGGCCTGCTTCAATATTGAACTTTTTCGTAGCGTTCTTTGGCATGGGATACAGCAGCTTGTCTGGCTCATCTACAAGGTCCACGCCGTCGGCCTTTGCTAGAATTTCGCGAGCGCGAGCAATGTTCACAGGCTTAATCGTTTCAATTGTCAGCGCCTCCGAGTGTGCTCGCATAATTGGAATGCGGGCAGCCGTACAACTTACCGCCAGATGGGGCTCGTTAAAGATCTTGCGCGTCTCCCATGTGACCTTCATCTCTTCTTTGGTGTAACCATTTTCTTGAAATTTGTCGATATGCGGGATTAGGTTAAACGGAAGTGGGTACGAAAAAACCTTGTAAGTGACGGGCTCGTCAGCTAAAAAGGCTTTGGCTCCATTTGCTAGCTCCTCCATACCGGCGGCGCCGGCCCCGCTTGCTGCTTGATAGGTCGATACAATAAGCTTCTTAATGCCAAATTCACAGTGCAGTGGCCAAAGCGCCATGGCAGCGATGGCAGTAGTGCAGTTAGGATTGGCAATGAGCTTGGCGTGCGGTTGGCCTTCCTTCTGAATGAGCACATGGCCATTGATCTCGGGAATTGCCAGTGGAACCTCCGGATCGCGACGAAATGCGGATGAGTTGTCGATGACCACGGGTCCATTCGGCACGGCCGCCAATTCCTTGGCGTACTGTAGTGAGAAGTCACCCGATACGGCCAGGAAAATATAGTCTAGTTTGGCTGCTTTTTCCACGGAATAGAGGGAGATCGACACAGCACCAAACGGAGTGTCGACCTTTTTGCCTGCAGAGCGCGTTGATGCGAAGAGCACCAACTGCTTAACTGGAAATTTTAGTTCGGCCAAGACCGAGATGATTTCAATGCCCACAGCGCCCGTAGCGCCACAGATTCCTACCGCTTTGCCATTGGGTGTCGTCATCCTTTGATGGTTCAGAAAGCTTGAAGCTTCAGTATTGTACCGAAAATGTGCCGGTACATGTGTCCACGTCTGCTTTTATAAAAGATTTGACGAGTGTGACATAAATGTTCAATTTCAGACGAAATCTTGCCCACATTCGCAGTGGGATTAGGCTACAAAAGTATGCGCGTACCCCGAATTTGTTTTCCAAAAGGCTCGAACGACCTCTACTGTGCCTTGTCTTTATATAGAATGTCTATACAGGGACTTGGCGCTCAGCGCCAATCTCAATTCATGTTGCTCGAGGTTTATTAAGCGTGAAGAAAATTTTAAGAGATTTGATTGGCAATTGACTATTACGTTCGTCCGTTAAACATTAAGGAACACACCCCGACTTACTTGATCTTAATTAATTCGCGATACTGTGCGTTATTATCAAATCTACCACGTAGAAAGAAAGTTACTACCATGAAGTCTGCATTGCTGCGATCATCTCGTCTTAGTGCTTTCCCGAAGCGGCCATTCTCTACATCAAGCATTTCATTGGTGCTAGTGGAGAAGAAGGATCAGTATGCGATCGTGCGCATGAATCGCCTGCCCGTTAACTCACTCAACACGGCGGTGCGTGAAGTTTGACGGTAAAGGTTATATAAAGGGCTCATGATTTCGGTGACTTTGCTTTTGCAGTTGCTTCAAGAGCTGGAAGCAACCATCAAAAAGCTTGAGGATGACAAGAGCGTGCGGTACGATAGCTAAGAAATGTGGCTGCTTTTATTCAACAGACTTTTATCCAATGTTTGTTTACACACGTAAAGTGGCATGATTCTGATGTCCTCAAACCAAAAAGTGTTCTCTGCTGGCCTGGATATCATGGAAATGTATAGACCTCAGGTAGTGACGAGTCTGCTTAGATCTTATGATCACTATGTACTCATACACTTTTTTATCGCTCAGCCATCCAAGATCGCCAAATTCTGGACATCGCTTCAGGATTTGTATTTACGCCTGTACACGACGCGGCTTGCTGCAGTTGCGGCTATTGAAGGTCATAGCCCAGCAGGGGGTTGTCTTCTGGCAATGTGCTGCGATTATCGCATCATGACGAGCGGCAAGCCTCTGATAGGTCTTAACGAGACACAGCTTGGTATTGTGGCCCCCACGTGGTTCCGTGACACTTTTGTAAATACTGTTGGCCATCGGGAGGCCGAGAAGATGCTATGTCTCGGATTGCAGGTAGATGCAAACAAGGCTGAAGCGATTGGCTTGGTGGACGAGGCCGTGGCTCTAGAAGATGTGCTTCCTCGTGCTGAGGCAGCGATGGCCAAGTGGCTAGCCATCCCAGGTACATATCTAATAATCAATTGTTACGGTATGGACAGGTCATTTATGTGTGTGTCCATATTATATCGAATTCAGACATGGCTCGTGTAAAGACAAAGTTACTCATGCGTCAGGAAATGGCAAACCGACTGTTGGCTGTTCGTCAAAAGGATTTAGAGGCATTTACTGATTTTGCACAGACAGACAAGGTGCAGAAATCGCTAGAAATGTACCTTGCCTCGCTACAGAAATAGATTGAAGGCCATCAACATATAAAAGGTTACAATTTTTACATGTCAGAAAATTAGGGAATTGCAGCGGACACGCCCAATTTTTGCTACGGACACCTTAAAAAATAAAACTTTTTTTCAGGCGTAAATCGACCATTTAATCCTTTTAGACAAAATTGCCCCTTCCGAACCGGGCCGGACCTGAAACAAAAACTTTACTCTCCAAGGGAAGCCCTTTAATATTTAACATGCATTCTTTAGAGTTAGCTACTTTCGCGTAAGTTCATCATTATGGCTGATGGACCGCGAACGTTCTTTAAATGCCTTGGCTAATAGATCAACCTCTTGCTGATCCATGTTTTCGTCTTCATCGCCGCGAAACATGCGTGAAACGGACGTAGCAACTCTGCTCGTTCAATTGAGTCATGAAATGTGAATGACTTCCTTTAAGAACCTAAAGATACAGTCTAACTACCAGATCGCTATCTGATGGCCGTCACGCGTATTACCCACAAGCTAGATAGGACGTTTTATGCTTTTACCTGTTTCAAACACATCAATGTTTTAACAATCGAAGTGTACGTAGTTACGCCCATGCTTAGTACCCATAAACGCAGTTAAGGTGCTCCAGAACGTCTTGAAATATGCCGAGGAAATAGTAAACTCCCGGAGATTCCGTGTGATTTTCCTGTTCGAACTTAAGAAAAAGAAAGATCCACATAATAGTCGGAACCATTTCAGAAGAGAACATGGTGGACTATTGCTCGTCGTCCAGAATGGACGAGAGCTTCCTAGAAACGCAAAAAGCAACGATTTACTGCTCAAGGCTGGGATGCCTTGAAAGGCAGCCCTTTTTAGATTCTGTGAAAATACCGTGATGTGCACCGAGGAGTAGTGCCAGGCCGCTTACCGACCGATAGGGACATCGGGTACGAAATTGATCTGGAACCTTGTGCAGGAGATGCGCTCGCTGTCGGCACAATTACCGTAGGTCCGATTTCGGAGCACATTAAGGTGCCTACGTTGATGAACGGACTACGGCATGGCCCATCGTGACAGGCCCTTATTAGAAAGTTGCCGTCGACGATGGCAGAGGCAATCTTACAACAGTGCCTCGCCGACAGCTTGGTATAGCCGTCGGCCGAGAGGTCGGATGCCACTCTTATGGAGTTCGACAATGCAGACGTATTCTGCTTCAAGTGCGGCAAGCGCGGCCATATGATGGCTTCCTGCTCTGCCATAGTTCCTGCTGGGGCTAAGACGCCCAGCAAGAGGACTCCCTACCGGGGAGTCCTCTTGCTGGCCGCGCTGGGTGATGGCAACAATCAGCGAGCAAGACGCGAGAGTTTTGCATCGATCACTGAGGGTTCGAGAAATATAGGAGCGCAGTAGAGACGAAGTGTCGTACTGACGCGGACTGTGTAGCTAACCGTAAGTTCCGTGTTATCGAACAAATGGGTAGCATAGTCCCGGAGGTCTCAAAATTTCGGACCTCAACACTAGCGCTCGAGTACAAAGTTACGACCATGTGATGACCCTCTCGTAGGTTCGGGTACGTCAAACGTAAAAGTCGCGGCTCTAAAACAGAGACCGGCGATGTTTGAGTCGCTTTGCCAGGTTTGCAAGCTAGAAGAGGCGACCGTTCGCTTAGCCAACGGCGCGCTCGTAAAGTCTGAGGGAGTTTAGTTGATTTCGCGTTTAGTTTTAGTTTCTTCTCCTGAAGAGAGTTGCTCACCGTGCTAGGTATGAAGAGTCCGTATGACCTTATCGTAGGCATGGCATGGTTGGCAAGACACCAACCGTGGATAGACTGGCGAACACTTACAGTGGCTTACTCTACACATGACACTGAACGGATGTGCTCCTACAAGAGGCTTATGCAACTGATGTCGTGTCCAACACAGTTGACAGTGTACCGACAGGAAGGCAGGTTACACCAAGTCCTGCCCAGCTCGGAGAGACTGGTGCAGCGAAAAAGACAATGATAAGTAGTCATGCAACCATTGTCATGCACGGAGCCGAGAGCCTGTATCTATTGATATCGAGCTGACAGGGAGGCATGCGTCCCAAGAACAGGCACAGAGCCTAAACCTGGTCTGATTGGAAGGGGTGCGTTAGCCAGGAGAGCAATGGCACCTGCATCTCAGTCACAGTTTGTGGTACTTCGGGGAACGAGTACCTGACAGATAAGGACGATCAAAGGCACGTCAAAGCGAGTGACCTTTGGATCAGCCCCGAGAAAAGAGGACGGACCTTCGAACGATGTTCGAGGCCGTCGAAGACGAAATGGCGGAGGCATCGTTCGTCGAGATTTCTCTTGCCTTTTGTGACTGCTCTGCGCTCAAAATGGTAGTAATTGTACCGCAATGGTTGATCACGCCCACGCTGTTGCGGCTTTCCAATAATAAGCTCAAGATTGCGAACATTTTCGTCTGTGGGCTGACTTCACCAGCAAGGGTGTATTTTTAATGTCGACGTTCCCAGATCTATTTCCGACATGAAAAATGGCTCCACGTGCGTCATTTTTACGCATTTTAACAGGCTTGTTACTTTGCTCACCATTACATACAATATCACGCCTTAAAGCTTTTTTGATTAACGGAGATTTGGCTGGAGACGGGTCCCTCTGTTGTGTTTGGTGGAAGAATTTGTGCAACAACATTCAAAGGGTCGTAGACGAACTGTGCGCAGATTTCAGAGGGTCAAGGAATGTGCGAGTGCGAGTTTTACTGTTTCGTGCCGTATATTAACGGCTCAGATGCCCTATCACAGGGAGGAAGATGGCGCTATAGCAAATTTTCACATCGGGAGCTTGAAATGGATACTGCACATGGCCGTCGGCTGGTTCGTTTTCCGAAAAAGGCATAATTACGAGCAAATTCACTTAAGGCAGTAGTGATAGAGCATCCGAGCCGTTAATAAAAGGCACGAAAAAATTACTCGTACTCGCACACTCTGAAATCTGCGCGCGATGAATCGTAGCACCAGATGGCAAAGTACCAACGACTCAAAAAATTTTAATTTCGCGGTGCACACGAAGTGGACCAGATATGGCGTTTTCTTTTCGGAAAAGAGGACGCCAGGCAGCCGACAATGACTACATTAATGTCCCTTGGTAGTGACGCTCGTGTAGTAGACGGTGTTTGTATAAAAAGGGTTAAATATGAGCAATTTACGTCTGAAGACAAAGTTTCATCTTTAGAGGTGTGTCCGTAGCAAAAATTGGGCGTGTCCGCAGCAAATCCCAAATGTTTGAGAAAGTGTGATGATGAAAAGCAAACTACTTTGATTTTTTCTTGAACCAGGCGTAAAAATGTGACGGTACTTTGGGAAATTAAAGTCATACGCACTTTAGTGTCCCATTTATTCTTTGTAAGCGACAAAATCTCATGGTGCACACGAATGATACATGTAAACAGCCCTCCCGAAATATATCAGTAAAATTTGGTCATCACCTTAAGAAGATTTCGCGACATCGCTTAGATTTGATGTTTAAAAAGGTGATTGTGCTCATGCGGGATGTGAAACACCATCACATCTATTTTGGTACAAGAGTATTGCTCTGAGGCAACTGTACTTGCAGTACACCTCCGCTGAACAAATCTCTGAGACTTTACTCAGCAAGCGATAAATGATGCATATCTGAAACCATTTCAAAGTTTGCACTGTATTAGTCGCGCGAAACAAATTCAAAATGAGCGGAAACTTTTGAAAAGGATGCCTCGATTTACTCATGTCACAATTATACTATTTAAAAATATAATAATCAAAATGTTTTTTCATCACCACGCAATATTTACATACTTAATGTAGGCGGGCACGTCGTAATGCGGCCACGCTCTACTTAGACACGCACCCTAGCACAGCGAGGAAGCGGTTAAACCTGCTTCTCTTGCGTGCAGTGAGGTAGTCCTGGTCGGCGGGGTAAGCGACCTCACCCAACACACTAAGTACTCTGGTCAAGTGTCGTCACGGTAGCGGTAATCCGGCTCCTCGTGCGCACTTACCAAGTAGGAAGTAGTTTTCAGACTAATTTATGTTTGATAGAATTTAATATAAATACCTATTTTTACCAATTGAAATGTCATCTCTATAGATAAAACTTAAGATGTATTGCGAGCGTATCTTTCTAGATACCTCGCGTAACGGATGACGCTAGTGAATGCACCCATATGCATCACATACACAAGGGTTGGTCACAAATGTGCACCACACCCGAGTGCTGGGTCTAATTACTTTAATTTAGTAATTGACCATCCCCTTAAGTACACCAAGTGTACTTAACGGCGACTGTGTAACATTAGGGCAACTTTAGCCCGTTACACTACCCCCCTTTAAGAACGAATTTACATTTTTAAATTCGTCAAAGAGGAGAGAGGAACTACGAGCAGCTTTACGCGCCGCTACTTCACTCAATCACTCTAGCGACCTGTGTTTCCATAGACGGCGCCAAAGATGCCATTTAAAAGGGGCACGTTGGTGGGTCGTCTACGAAGACGCCCACTTATCCTCGCACAAAGCTTACAAGCCGCATTAATTCGCCGGCCGCGTCTAATGCCTTTGTCGAAACGCCGACAGCTGCTGCTGCTGTCGCGTTAACGGGGTTAAAGGATCCATCCCATTTAACAGTGAAAATGCTGATCCTTCGCTCATTGTCGACTACAATGAGTCAACACCGTTGCCGTCACCTCATAGTAGTGATGCTGACAATATGCTGTGTACTGTTTACGGCCGTGCGTAATGACGCATGCGCATGAGGAAGGATGATGGCGCATTATTGCCCATCCAAACTTCTCTCATGGCTCACAATATGGAGACAGCAGCATTTACGATGCTGTCTCGTCGTCTGCGCTGGATAGCGCAGCGCAGATGAAAGAGCGCTGCCCATAAAGGCGCAGCCGCTTCTCCGTTGGGTATAACCACAACGCCTTATGCTCAGAACATAATTCATAATTGTTCTGACATAGAGGATTCGGAGCCTAAAGCTCCACCGACGACACGCGAACGTGCTCAGTCGGTGTCACAAGCCAGCCGTTTTGAACGTGGTTATGTGACCGGTGGCATATCATTGATGCCCCCTCCATCTAAAATGGCCTCGTTTAAACGGGCCAAGAGCGTCGCTCCTCAAGCGCGCGCTTGTAGACGCACATAATTATTATGGCGTCTTTTAATCATGAAGAGCTCAGGGAAATAGGCTTGTGCGCATTTTCCTGATCCCGGTCGTGTTGCGTTCAAATGAAATGCCAGCCCAATACGAGGCGGAATTACTGCGCCGCATTCATCCGCATTCCGATGCGATGAAACAGCGGTCGCAGCGAATTAATTTCGCCCGCTTGCGTGAGAAAGATATCATAGGCTGTACTGTACCCCCTGTTTCTTCCTACAACGCTACTTCTGCTAGTCCATTTGAGACTAGCTAAGAGGCCTCAGCTGGTGCTCCTTTTCATTAGAAGCCATCAAGCCGGGCATCAATACGTAGGGTATCGATCGGTTCCCAAGAGTCAAAACACTTCGGTAACCTTTCCATTGGACGAGGATCTGATACCCTTGCCTCACGGAGCGGTGCGCCAGCAACCTTCCAACAAGAAAGCGTTAATTCAATCCCGCATCCATCAGAGAGGCGGCGCCCGATAGGGTGACAATCTCGCCGAACTACTCGTGGCTGCCCTATCTTCGTCCGTTCAGTCATAGGCGTGTAGCGCTGTTGAACGACGTATTGCGGATCTCGAGGGTCAAGTCTCACGACTGACCTCGGATTTCGTAGATGTGCGAGCGAAGGCTCTTCAGGGTTTTGAACGCCTGAAGACTCGCTTGGACCTCTTGAAAGGATAATGCTGAGGGATCCGCATTACTCGCGTGATGTTCCTCACTCTCGAAGTCCTGTTCGTGGTGGGAGGCATCGGTCCGATAGCTTTTCGCCTTCGCCGTCCCCCTCACCCGAACGACGCTCGACTCACAGTCGGCGTCACCATCGGTCTCCTTAGCCAGATGGGGATATGTGACCTCATTTGGGTCTACATACCTTTTCAGACGACCCACGTAAAATACGGGGTGCGTCTTTATATACGGGGGAAGGGAGAGCCTATAATTTAGGTCTCGAACCTCTTCTACCACCGTAAAGGGCCCAATGAAACATGACAACAACTTCGTAGTACATCCAGGTAGTACAGAAATTGCATTCTTAGGTAGGGTAGCAGTACTTATCTATATAGATGGGTGGCCAACTATATTCGCTCTTGCGAACAGTGTCAGCGCATTAAGCCTGCACCGTCCAGCAGTGCGCCACTGAAGCCGCTACCGATTCCAATCAACTGTTAAAAGTCATTAAGTCTGGACTTCATGTTTGGCATGCCGCCCGATTATAAGGGTCGGACAGGGCTAGTCGTCTTTGTAGACAGACTGAGCAAGATGGTGCATTTAGCACCATGTAAGACATCGATCACAGGCAAGGAGGCAGCTCTCTTGTTCCTGGATCATGTTTATCGACTACACGGGATGCCCGAGTCCATAGTATCGGATCGGAATCCACGTTTATGTCTTTCTTTTTTGGTGACATGTGTTCGAGCTGCTAGGTAGCAAGCTCCACATGTCGACCGCGGATCATTCCCAGACCGATGGCCAAACATAACGTGCCAATCGGGTCGTGGCGGATGTCTTACGCACTAAAGCAACTCCTAAAGAGTGGGCTAAGCAATTGTCCTTTGTGGAGTTCGCTATAAATAACAGTGTCCACGCCAGTACGGGTGAGACACCGTTTTATATTAACGGACTGCGCCATTCTCGGACGCCAGTCTCGTTTGTGCGCAGCCCGAGTCTTAGTGGGGGAGGGCCCCTCACTATGCTCGGTGCGAAAGAGGGACATAGTTTCGTCAATATGACGATGACCCATGAGGGTATCATCTCAAAGACAGAAACTTGCCCTAGTGACCCTGCCAGTTTAGCAGTGGTCAATAAAACTACGCCTTATGACCGACCTCTTGGCGGTATCATAGGCGAGTTTGATGCTAAAAGCGTGAGCGAGGCTCAACGCTTTGTGGATGAGCGATTAGCCATCACACGTAAAGTCCGTGACGCAATGGCAAGCGCACAGGACAAGCAAAAAGAATATGCGGACCGAAATGGTCGCAAAAA
>NC_090615.1:3560414-3597357 GCF_004359215.1 Bremia lactucae | reverse complement strand
CTATATAGATGGGTGGCCAACTATATTCGCTCTTGCGAACAGTGTCAGCGCATTAAGCCTGCACCGTCCAGCAGTGCGCCACTGAAGCCGCTACCGATTCCAACCAACTGTTGGAAGTCAGTAAGTCTGGACTTCATGTTTGGCATGCCGCCCGATTATAAGGGTCGGACAGGGCTAGTCGTCTTTGTAGACAGACTGAGCAAGATGGTGCATTTAGCATCATGTAAGACATCGATCACAGGAAAGGAGGCAGCTCTCTTGTTCCTGGATCATGTTTACCAACTACACGGGATGCCCGAGTTCATAGTATCGGATCGGGATCCACGTTTTACGTCTGGTTTTTTTGTGACATGTGTTCGAGCTGCTAGGTAGCAAGCTCCACATGTCGACCGCGGATCATTCCCAGACCGATGGCCAAACATAACGTGCCAATCGGGTCGTGGCGGATGTCTTACGCACTATAGCAACTCCTAAAGAGTGGGCTAAGCAATTGTCCTTTGTGGAGTTCGCTATAAATAACAGTGTCCACGCCAGCACGGGTGAAACACCGTTTTATATTAACGGAGTGCGCCATTCTCGGACGCCAGTCTCGTTTGTGCGCAGCCCGAGTCGTAGTGGTAGAGGGCCCCTCACTATGCTCGGTGCGAAAGATGGACATAGTCTCGTCAATATGACGATGACCCATGAGGGTATCTACTCAAAGACTGAAACTTGTCCTAGTGACCCTGCCAGTTTAGCAGTGGTAAAAAAACTACGCCTTATGACCGACCTCTTGGCTTTATCATAGGCGAGTTTGATGCTAAAACGTGAGCGAGGCTCAATGCTTTGTGGATGAGCGATTAGCCATCACACGTAATGTCCGTGACGCAAAGGCAAGCGCACAGGACAAGCAAAAAGAATATGCGGACCGAAATGGTCGCAAAAATAATGAACGCTTTAGAGTAGGAAAAAAGTTCTATTAACCTTTCCATTGGACGAGGATCTGATACCTTTGTCTCATGGAGCGGTGCCCTAGGAATTGGCTCAAATCCTACACATGCCGTGGGATTGGCCATTCTCTTACTAATTTTAACTTGTCTGGGTCTGCTCGTACACTATTTGTACCTACGATGCAACTCAGCACAGGTATCTCAGGGACCACATTGACGCACTTTTGAAAGTTGACGTACAATTGGGCGTCCTTCAAAGTCTACAACATATCGTCTAAATGAAGCTTGTGCAACTCTATTGCGCTTAGCCCATCTTTGACCCTACTATACACGGATACATCGTCAAAGTATAGGGGCGCGTAGGCACGGTGCTGACGCATCACGCGAGCCACCACTCGGTTGAATGTCGCCGGTGCGTTTTTCAAACTTTGGGGCATCACAAACCACTCCCGAACGTCCCGCTTGGGGTGCTTACTGCCGTTTTGGCTACATCGGACTCTTTCATGAGTACCTTGATAGTAGCCATCCTTCAAATCCAACGCGGAAAATATAGTTGATTTTCCCATGGAGTTCAACAAGACATCTTTCCGCGGGATTGGCGTTTGCGCCGGTATGGTCGCCGTGTTCAGCTTATTGTTAGCATGATCCACGCGCCATCCCCCTGTGGCTTTACGCACACAAAAGGTCGGGCTGCAGTGATGCGATTTGCTCTCACGCAGATGCCCCGCCTTGGCTCGCTTGTCGAAGAACTCATCGATTTAATTGACTTTTTCTTTCGGCAACGGCCATTGCCTGATCACAGATTACTTGGTGCCAGGTTCAAGGTCTATCTCGTGCCCGATGCCCCTATCTGCTGGTAAGCGGCTCGGCACTTCTTCTGGGAAAACATCGCGATGTTTCCACAGAACCTCATAGAGCGGACTGTCTCTCAATGCATTCCAGCCTTGAGCAGCGAACCGTTTATTTTTTCCGTTTCTACGACGCTTTCGTCCATTGTGGTCGACGAGCAGCAGTCCACCAAGTTCTCTTCTGGAACTGGTGTGACTATTTCGTGGATCTTTCCTTCCTTAAATCGGCACGGGACAGATCCCACGACATCTCCGGGATATTTACTATCTCCTCGGCAGATTTACTATCTCCTCGGCAGATTAACTATCTTTTCGGCAGATTTACTATCTTCTCGGCAGATTTAAAGACTTACCGGAGCACCTCAACTGAGGATGCCTCCGCTATTTCGTCTTTGACGGCCTCGAACACCTCGTTCAAAGGCTCGTCCTCTTTATCAGCGACTGATCCAACGGTCACTCGTTAGACTTGCCTTTGATCGTCCTAGTTTTCGGTGACTCGTTCTTCGAGACACGACGACCTTTGACGGAAGCGGGTGCCGTTGCTCTCCTGGCTAACGCACCTCTTCCAGCCGCACCAGGCTCTATCCACTGTGCCGGTTCATGCGACGCTTGACTTCCTGTCAGCTCGCAGTCTACTACCACCTGCTCTGTGCAGGACATTCGGATGCATGACTACTTGTCATCGTCCTTTTCACTACCCCAGTCTCCACGAGCTGGATAGATATCAAGACGTTTGACATCCCGTCAACGCACTCTCAACATAAATTTTCGATAATTTATTAAATATCAAGTGTTCGACACGACATCAGTTGCATACGTCTCTCGCAGGAGCACATCCTTTCTGGTGTCCTGCGTAGAGGTCGCAACAGTGGGTGCACGCCAGTCTTTCCATAGTTGGTGTTTTGCCAATCATGGCATGCATAGGATCACGTCATACAAACTCTCAATACCTAGCACTGTGAGCTTCTCCTTACAAGAGAAGCTACGAAAGCTGAAGGCGAGTTTTACATGAACTCCCTGAGACGTAACGAGCACGCCGTTCGCTAAACGAACGGTCGCCTCTTCTCGCTTGCACATCCTGCCAAAGCGACTCAAACATCGCCGGTCTCTTTCTTAGAGCCGCGAGTCTCACAAAATTTTGTGATGCATTCGAATCCCCTAGGAGGGTCATCACCTGGTCGTGGCCTCTTACTTGAGCGCTATAGACCAGCAGGGTTGGAGTCCGCAATTTCAAGACCTCAGGGACTATGCCACCCGTTTGTTCCACAACGCTGAACTTAGGGGTAGCTTTAGAGTCCGCGTCAGTAGGGTATCCCGCCCCTACTGCACTCCTGCATTTCCCGACCCCTTAGTGGTCGATGCAGAACTAATGCGTCCCGCACGCTGTTTCTTGCCATAGCCCTTTAGAAAGGGGTTCTTCTTGCTGGGACCCTGGCATAGCAGCGACCCATCATATGGCCGCGCTTGCCGCATTTGTGACAGACACCATCAGATGCGACACCATGGGAGTGGCATCTGACCTCTCGGCCGACAGCTTATATCAAGCTGTCGCCGAGGCACTGTTGTAGGATTGCTCCTCAACCAAGGCACTTTGGGTTGCCTCTTCCATCGTCGACGACACCTTTCTGAAAAGGGCTTGTCCCGATGGGCCATGCCGTAGTCCGTACATAAACGTGGGCACCTTAATGTGCTCCGGAATCGGACCTACGTTAATGGATGCCAACAGCGAGTGCATCTCTTGCATATACTCTAGCAGAGATCGCTTCGCCTGACGCGCTCCAAAGAAGCGCGCCTGAAGCAACACTTCGTTGTTCGGCGGCTGGTACATGGCGCGAATCTTTTCCTTAAAGATCGCCCATGTAGGTAATGCCCTTCTCTCCGCCATAAGCACCAAGTAAACCCACTCTGAGGTCTTACCGCGCAGATGCGGGATGGCGTACGACACCATCCGGCTGTCGTCCTCGATGATCTGCGCGACACCGCATTGCTCCACGGCTAAAAGCCAGTGGACAATCGTGCCCGCTGCAGTTCCATCGAACTTGGGCGGGTCCATCCGAATGGGCCTCGGCTGATGCGGCCGGGCAGACAGCATCTCAACAGTCCTGTTGAGAGCCTCGCTCCGAGCCAGCTCATGCCTAAGATCATCCTGAGTCTGAGTGCGTACTCCGCCGCAGCATGGCTCTGAGCCTCCGACGCGGCTCTCCGATTTCCGAGCACAAATGGCTCAAACTGCTCCAATTGAGCAACATGTTGTTCAGGAGGACTACCCAGGAGCCTGGCCAGGGCTTGTTCAACAAGTCCCTGCGCCATATGCCCTGCCACCTCCCGATGATGTTCGGAGAGGTGGGGAAAGTGAGCCCAATCAATGTGGAGGCTCATCCTCACATACACACGCAGAGATACGGGTCGTGGGGAAGGATTTCAAGTGCTACCAAGTGTAGGTGGCACGTCGTAATGCGGTCACGCTCTGCTTAAGCACACACCCTAGCACAGCGAGAAAGCGGTTAAACCAGCTTCTCTTGCGTGCAGTGAGGTAGTTTTGGTGGCGCCTCAGCGACCTCACCTCACCCAACGCGCTAAGTATTCTAGTGAGGTGTCGTCACGGGAGCGGTTATCCGGCTCCTCGTGCGCACTTACCAAGGAGGAAGTAGTTTTCAGACTGATTTATATTTGATCGCATTATTTATAAATAACTATTTCTACCAATCAAAATGTCATCTCTATAGATAACACTTAATATGTATTGCAAGCGTATCTTTCTAGATACTTCGCGCAACGGATGACGCTAGGCATCATTCCTCGTAATGTGAATGCACCTTTGTGCATCACATACTCAAGGGTTGGTCAAAAATGTGAACCACACCCGAGTGCTGGGTCTAAATTACTTTATTTAAGTAATTGACCATCCCGTTAAGTACACTTGGTGTATTTTACGGGGACTGGTAACATTAGGGCAGCTTTAGCCCGTTACAGAAGCAGTACAAGTCGGCAGTGCCCCGTTACAATTTCCAATATTCCGGTATTGCGACAATCCCGTTCATTGGCGGATTAAAGTTGTTGAACTAACCTCGCCTATCTCTGCAAGACGCGCTAATGGAGGGTGAGCGTAATATGTTTAGATTACTAAAACAAGTCAATTATAAGACGATATCAACACGTAGGGACTTAAACCGTTTTACTTTTTCCCTAAACTAATTATGTTTTGTATTGACTTTTAGCTCTTAAGATTTCTTGTCAACTTCCTTCTGCATGTCGTGTACCTAAAGTGTAGCGGAGCTACCTCGCTCCTAAAGTCAGAGGAAGACTTTCAGACTCAGAGAGTCACTTAGTTCTATTAAAGTAATGGGTTTAGCAACTCAGAGAGTCGTACAAGCTATTAAAATTTAAAATATCCTAGTTCAAGGGATTCAGGGGTTCGTAGAACCAAGTGGCAACTAGTGCCCAAGAGGATATACCTTAGAAAGTCTTCTATTTCTTACAGATCAAGGTGCAAGCCTTAGGAAGGCACTTAACGTTTTAAGGTCAAGAAGAACTGCACTTTATTTAATGATTTAAATATGTAAACCTTACTTCAGATAATAAAATAGATTTTGGCCGCTAGATTTATACCTGGCGGCGACCAAATTTGTTACCCATAATAAATGGGATTTATGTAACGAACTATTTTGAAATTAGGTAAAGAGTATTTTACCCATAAAGTAAATGTAACACAACAACGGTTCTCCAACCGATGTGTGTCCCATTACACCCTCCCCCATCAGACTGTTGACAACGAGTGATAACATTCGCTTCATTTCCTGTTTGAGGTTGGAGCTTGAACAGCTAATCGTTCGGTTGTATTTATCATTATTTTGACTCATGACAATCAAGCGTGAGTCACAGACTCTTAGTACCTTCTTCGACGATGAAGGAATGGTGGACTTTGAAAGTTACTCTCCATCAGAGGAGGAGGAGAAAGAGGGTCGTTCTTTCACGCCTTCTTCTCCGGATGAACGTCGGCGGGCTCCAAATCCGTTTCCAGAACGTGGTGCCGCTGATGTCTTAACTGCATTGAGCAGGACACGGGACCCTGAGTCCAACATCATTACCAATCCGCTCGATGAAGAGCAAGAGCAGATAATCCTCACCGCGGAAAGAGCTCATCGTCAAGCTGCCGAGATAGCGAAAGCTAAAGCTCATAGTGAATATAGATTCACTCCGCTTATTGCGGACAAGCGTCTCAAATAGATAGCGGGTCATAGCTTGGCAATCTGGATCTCTGATGACCCGATGAGGACGCCGGAGGTGATCGCTGCCCGCGACGCTCTCCAAGAGCAGTTCCTTACGCCAAAGGTAATGACGCGAAGCCAGTATCTGACGCGATTACGTAATCAAGCCTGTGGGGCTTCGGCTTGGCGCTCAAAAACGTCAACGACGTACGGGCAATCTTGTTGAAGCGGTACCTCGAACTCCCAAGAGTTTTCAGAAGAGGGTTACTCTAGCCACTTCACCAGATACAGGTATTGAGCCTTACGACGACGTCGCTTTAAAAGTCTCTCCACATGAAACTGAAGGTTTCCCCGCGATCAAGCAGCGCGAAAGGGGGCCGAAATTTCAATGGAAGCATTTGATGCTCTACGGCACGAGGTGCAACTCTTTCGTGAGGTCCTTGCTCCAGCTGAGAGCTGTTTGAGGCGGCTCGGGGCCGTCTTTTGACGCTGGAGCGTCAGGATCCTCGTTTTGAGGGCCAGTTGGATATCCTGGTGAGGAGGCAGCAATCTGCGGCACGACCGCCTGTCTCGGCGCAAGTGCCTTCAAGTCCACGTGAGAAGGGTCCCGATATGGCTTAAGCAAGCCAACGTAAAACACTGGGTGTGTACGCAGCTTGCTAGGAAGGTTTAGCGTATAAACTAGGCCCTACTTGGCCACGACCATAAATGGTCCAATAAAGCGCGGGCGCAGTTTGGTCTTGAAGACCGCGGAAACCAAGCTGGTAGGTACATTTTAAGCGTTTAGTGAAACTCGGTCTCCGACCATATAATAATTAATACAGCTTCTGCCTTTGGCATCTGCTGAACGGTAACAGGGCTGATATCAGCAAGCCCTGAACCACGCAGTGGTGTCGTTAATGGAACGCGTGGGTGGGTAAGACCGTTTACATAGAACGGAGTATAGCCTGTAGAGGCATGGACATCGTTATTAAACGCAAACGCCACAACTGGGAGCATTGAGCTCCAGTGCTTTGGTGTCTGAGCACACACGCTGCGTAAAACGCTTTAAATGACGGGATTGACACGTTCAGCATGACCATCGGTCTGCAGATGGTCCGCAGTGGACATATCCAATCTGGTTCCAAGCACTCGGAAAATTGATTTCCATTATTTATCCGTGAAACGGGGGTCATGATCAGAGACAATTGCCACTGGCAAACCATGTTGTCGAAACACGCGATCGATAAACAGCTTAGCTGTACCCTCTCCATCAATGGAACCCGGCACAGCCGCTAAGTGAGCCATATTGCTCAATCGGTCAACAAAGACCACTATACCAGAATTACCGGCTGAATCTTTCGGTTAACCGAGAGCAAAATCCATAGTAATGGACTCCAAGCAACCTATGGGGACGGGAAGACTCGCCAGTGGCGCAGCAGCATGCGCCGAGGGTTTAATTCGTTAGCAAGTTTCGCATGTGCGAACATATGTGCTGACCCATTTATAAAGATTGGGCCACCAATAACTCTGGCTTATAGAGCCGTAGGTCTTTTCTCTACCAAGATGACCATCAAGGACAGTATCGTGTGCATCATAGAGGATTAGGTACTTCAAATCCTCATCATGAAGAACAACGACACGCAGAGGGTCCGCGATGTCTGTGCAATAAAGCAACAGGTTGTTATCGTTAGAAAATTGATGTATCCTTGCACGCAAATGTGCCGGCACTTTAATACCTGAATCCGAGTTCTTTAAAGCTCGTAGCAGAGCTACACACTGTTCATCCTTGGCGTAAGCCGAACGGATTAATTCAATATAGGCGACGAGATAGTCGTTAAATGAGAACGCTCATATCCGGCCTGCGTGATAACGCATCGGCCAAAGCATTCTGCTTGCCGGGCTTATACTTCACCTCGAAGTTGTCATCTGCGAAAAAAGAAAGCCATCGGGCCATTCTCTGTGAGATATGGGGCGACTTAGTCGCCGTGCGTAATGACGCTTGAAAAGGCTTAGAGCCGAGCAGATGAACTCTGAATTTGACGAGAGCATACTTCATAGCAAGTAACTTTTTGTCATGAGCTGGTAGTTCTTTTCCGCAGCTTTAAGCTGTCTAGACTCGAACGCAATAACACGTTCATGCCCATCAACATCTGTTTGTAACAGAGCACTGCCAATGGCAAAATCTGATGCGTCACAGACGACACTGAGAGGCCAATTTGGATTTGGCAGTGCCAGAATCGGGGCATGGATAAGACTATCCTTAACTGCTTGAAAAGCATTTTTTTTCGGTGCTAGTCCAGCACCATTCTGTATCCTTCTTAAGGAGATTAGATAATGGCCTAGCCATATCAGCGTAATTTTCGCTATATTTGTGTAAACAATTGGCGAGACCCAACCACTTACGCAAATCCTTTTGGTTTTAGGAACCGGCCAATCTACTATGGCTTTTAACTTAGCGGGATCCGCGCTAAGGCCTCGCTTTCCAATGAAGCATCCAAAAAATATATATCGTCTGCGCCAAAAAATGCATTTAGATGCATTGGCATACAATTTGTTGGTGCGCATGGACTCGAGCACTGCTCGCAAATAGTCTAAATGGTTGTCCATATCCGACCGAGCCTGCTCTGCACGACTATGGACAAAAATGTCATCGAAATAAGTCTGTGCATAACCTCGATGAGGGCGAAACAGTTGCGTCACTGGAAGATAAAATGTTGCCGGGGCGTTGGAAAGCCCTTGTGGCATAACCAGCCACTCCCATATCATGCCGCTTGGGGTGCTCACCGCTGTAAGCGGAATATCGCTAGCTCGCACGAGCAATTGGTAGTACCATCGACTAAGTCCATGCACTGTACATTGTACATTCCACCATATTATTCTGAAGAACATCCTTTCTAGGAATGGGGGTTTGTGCTAGTATAGTGACAGCATTAAACTTATCAAAAGCATGTACAATGCGCCATTTACCATTTGGCTTTTTGACACAAAATGTCGGTGTCTTATGAGGAGATTTGCTCTCTCGTACCATTCCAGCCTCGTGCTTAGCACGGAAGAAATTGTCAATGACGTCACACTGCTCCTTTGGTAAAGGCCATTGTCTTGTGAAACAGTATTTGGTTCTCGGAACCAAGTCAATTTCATGACAAACACCTCTATCCGGAGGTGAAACAGATGGTGGTCATTCGACCTATGGTTGAGTTAAACTCATCGTCACTTCTAGACGAAGCTGTCCTGGATGACACAAAAGCTGCCCTTAGTGCGCGAAATGGGTCATCGATCCTTAAAGTTCCTACGGATCCTTTCTATTCCTTGATTAAGGAATTCCAAGATGTGGTATGTAATAATCCACCATCTTTAGATAAGTCACCAGCCTTAAAGGCTCGACCGCACCCATCAATAGACATTTCGTCTAGCTTCAGAAGAGCATGTAACGAAGGGATTGCCGCAAGGCTCACTTCTCCTCAATGTTACCGGTTACAACATTTACAAGCGTATGTAATTGCTCACTCGTACCACTTTGTGAGGGCATACACGCTTCGTGTCCATCCTGTCTTGGAGTGAAGAAAATGCGCCTCTTGGAGGCCGGGACTTTCACATCCCCGGTTTTTCCAGCCTGTATTGGTTCTATACAAGACGGGGTGTCTAATTTGACATCCGACAAGGAGTTAGGTAACTCAACTTCCTTATCCGGCGAACGTTTACGTGACGCTTCACGTGCATTAGGAGGGTTTGACCCAAAATGCCCTGGTGAACCGCCAATAGTGTCATTATTGACATTCAGTATGGTGCCACCTCGGCAAACCATACTTGGTGGACTTAGACGTGCCACTCCACGTTTCTCAGGAATATTGCACCCTTGAGGTCCTGGCGAACCGCCAACAGTGTCACTACTGACACTCAGTATGATGCCACCTCGGCCGATCATACTCGGTGGACTCAGACGTGCCACTCCACGTATCTCAAAAATATTGCACCCTTGATGATTCGGCCTTAGGCCAACAATGCTTTCAGCATTTAGTGAATCGTTATTACAACGAGTGTCACTCGACGGAGTACGTGCCGTTCCACTTAATTCTGCTGAGTCGGGCTCATAATCAATGTTTTTAGCATAAGAGCTTATCAACTCAGACATGCCAATGTCTAAAACACTGACAGACTCATTCAATGATCCGCGCCAACAGCGCTTTTGTTGCCTAGGGAAGGTAAGTTCGTGACTGTCCAAAAGATTGCTAGGAACATTGCGCGTGGCTCCTAAGGTCTTAGACCTCCAATCGATCCATGGCTCATGGTGTTCTAACCAGGCTTTACCAAGACTGAGATCATATCTCGAATCCAAATCAAGGAAGAGACAGCGTTCCAAACTGTCAAAGTCCAGAAACTTTATACCTAAGTTCAATGGAACTTTGGGAACAGTGACACGAGTCCCAGTCGCTAAGCGAACAGTGATTGTATCACCTTCATGCGCTCTAAGCGCTTCAACGTATTGTTGACTTCCTTCAAGGGAAGGCGGCGAGCATAATTGCAAGACGCTCCTGAGTCGATTAAAATTGACCACGACTTATCAAAGCCCTTTACAGGCGCTTGAGCGACTAGCAAGCCAGGCTTGTACTCTGGCCCCGTGCCATTGAGCACCGAGCTAATTGGGGATAGGTTCTGTTTATTATCACCTCCCAGAGGTTCAACAGAGCCTAGGTCTTCCCCAGTAGGGCGCCCTACACCTACTGGATATCGACGTTTTCTCGCACCGTACCAGATCTCTGGTATAGGTCGGAGTTGGAGCTCTTTTAAGCTTTACGCGAATTTCGAAGAGGGCCGGCAGGGCGTAAATGTTTCGTGCTTCCGCACATAAAACATCACGGATGGTCTTATGCTGTTTCACAGCTTGAAGAGCCTCTTCTCCTTCCTCAACGAGGCTTAAATTCATAGGTTCCGCTCTACTAGACGGAACCCATGTGCTCGAAGTTGTTCGGTAAACATGCGTGCTAACGCGAGCAGACTTAAAGTCAAACTCGGCGCGTAGCGCTATGGCAACTGCCTCTTCGAACGTAGCCGAACGAGATCGGAATAATTCCGTCCGGGCAACGCCCTCATTGAGACCCCCCATAAAGATGGTTACTTCTTGCACCGGGTCTTGATGCATAGATGCAATGATAGTTCTCAACTCCTAGACAAAGTCCCCTAGGTTTATTTTACCCTGTCGAGTCGCTAATGGCCGTGCTCGCATGCAAAAAGCCTGATAAGGCGGTGCAAACATGCTGGTCATTTGCTGTTTTAGCGAATCCCGTGAGGGAAAAGCGTCGTTTATGGACGTGCTGCACGATAGTGCCCACTCCATGGCTCTACCTCCAAGTTTGGAAATGACCATAGCTACCTTTTGTTGTTCTGTTAAGAACAAGGCGGAATCAATGGACATTTCCATCTTCTTAATTCAAAAAGGAAGATTTTCTCCCTCTTTTCCCTCAAATGTCTCCACATTTACAGTTAGAGGGCGAGCCCTCGGCTCTGAGTCAGGTACAGGGATGTACCGGGTTGGCATAGATGCCGCTAAGTGGTCCTGTACCTGACCGATCAGGGAGGCTTCGTACCGCATGAAGGCTTCAAGCCTTGCATGCAGGACCTCTGGTCCCTAGGAGATAATAAATTCCACGTGCATAAGCTTATATAAGGTTTTGAGCTTGTCATAAGCGGCGCGTTATGCTTCTGACAATTCTGGAATATCTTCCATTTTCGTGAGAAATTAGTTTTGTAAAGACTCAGATGTAGATTGACTACGAGTGCTACCAGGTGTAGCGCTACCTCGCTCCTAAAGTCAGAGGAAGACTTTCAGACTCAAAGAGTCACTTAGTTCTATTGAACTAATGAATTTAACAACTCAGGGAGTCGTGCAAGCTATAAAAGTTCAAGGAATCCTAGTTCAAGGGATTCAGGGGTTCGTAGAACCAAGTGGCAACTAGTGCCCAAGAGGATATATCTAGGAAAGGCTTCTATCTCTTACAGATCAATGCGCAAGCCTTAAGAAGGCACTTAACGCTTAAAAGATCAAAAGGGGAACTGTACTTTTTTAATTATTTGAATCTAAAAACCCTACCCTAGCTAATTAAAAAAAGATTTTGGCCGCCACATTTATATCTGGCGGCGACCACATTTGTTGCCCGTAATAAGTGGGATTTAAGTAACGAAGTATTTTGAAATTAGATAAAAGGGTATTTAACCCACAAAGTAAATGTACCACAACAACGGTTCTCCAACCGATGTGGTTCCCATTACATGAAGTACTCGGCAGCACCTTTACTTTCACTCTTATCAGTGTAATTTAGCAAGTACTGAGGCCGCGTTATACAGTTATTGTCAAGAAGTCGAACCGTAAGCGGCGCATTGTGTATGCTTGTGATAGCTGCCACTATTTCGACATAGACACCAATTATTAGAAAGAATGTAATCCAGAACAGACATGTCGTGAAAGCGATCCACAACGTCGTTAAGATTTTGGGCCTTATTTATTGCTTTAATGTTTTTGGTGTTATGAGTTCGACTTGTACAATTTAAAAGAAAAGTTACATCTGGAAAAATTATGCTCGAAATTTTATTTAACTATTTTCACCATTTACGATGCTGTGGAGGTAGTCAAGCACCTGAAGACTGCCATGTTTATCCAATGCATGATTATACTCGGAGCATCCGGTCGATTGGATGCATGCTGGACATCCATCCGAACACAAACACTCGCTCGCAATTGTCCAAGCTTTCTTAATTATCTAAACATTAAAGTCAGCCACAAAATTCCAGAAATATCGATACATTCATCGACAGCAAACCTTTGACAACGCTTTCACAATTTCAGGCACTAATCCGCTGCCACCTTCGCGTCGCTCAAAAATTGTCACACGATTTGGTCTGTTATTCATTAATTTTTACAAGTCAATAAATATTTGCTGGTAGAAATCAAAAGTTATCGACATACTTGATGCGCTGCTCAAAATCATTTACGTGCTCGGTTCCAACATCTTCTGCGTCGCAAAGTACAAATAGTCGAATAAGAGCAACAAACAAATGACCGACACCATGCAAAGCTGCTGTCCACGATCGACCACTCGTTTCTTCGACCTTGTCTCGTAGTAGTCGAGGCAATTCTAACCAAACAGCTTCTCCGAAGGATTGCAACGGTGGCAAATTGAATTCATTCATTCCAATTATGCGCGTTGTTCGTTTTTCCAGCATCGTGGATCCAAATACACGCGTCACAATTGAAACAGTGCCGACATACACAAGGACCGAATCTTCCTTGTAATCCTTATTGCTGCCTTGTAATTGGTTGACGGTATGGATACGTACAACCTCTAAATCTGTGAAATCTCGACAAGTCGTGAAGTATGCAAGTGGCTCCGGACATTTCTCTGCATATGCTGTGCGCTGGTCATGATCCAAACGAGTTATTAAATATTCTTGCGCTTGATGAAGATACACAGCGGTTGGATAGACCTGAAAGAACGCTTTATCGTCCGGAATTTCATCCAAAACCTCCAAATCAGCTCCTTGCTTCACCATGTTTTTGTTTGTAACAACGACTGTGTACGTTTGATCACAAATACTACGCAAGCTCACGGTACGAAACTTTTTCGGCATACAAGAATGGATTCGTAAATTAAACTGTCCAGAGCCCTCACTGTATTTTACCAATTTTCTATCTTCCAGAAGTGTGGAAAGCACTTGACTGACATCAGACATTTGCTTATTCTCCCCACCAGTGTTTGAGTTATCATTCAATTTTCCAAACACAAACGAGTCGATATAAGCTGTTCCGGACTGTGGCGAGTAGAGAGCAGACTCACGAGCAGCACACAGCAAGTGCTGTTCAAGAATGCGATGGTTCATGGGGTTTAAGCTAACGGCTTCTGGCTCAAGTTGAAATAATTCCATGGCGTTCTGCTTCCGAGCGAAATGTTGGTCCAAAGGCGCATCGAAGCACACAATCACTGCAACTGAATGTTTTGTTCTGGCTTGTTCATGTCGACGTCCTGCACGACCTGCTTGCTGCCACAAGGAAGCAACGCTAGACGGAAAACCAAGATGAATTGTGCAGTCTAACTCGCCTATATCAATACCAAGCTCTAAAGCATTGGTAGCAACGACACCTAGCAAATCCCCACTAAATAAGCGCTGCTCAATTCGTCGTCTGGTTTCAAGTGTATATCCCCCACGATACGACGTAACTCGGTCACGCAAGTGACGAGTGTCCGCCTTAGCGTCTAAAATTGAATGCACATTCATGAGGACTAATTCAGTCAGTTTGCGACCACGGCAAAAAAGAAGTGTTGCTATCTCTGCTTCCACAAAACGAGCAAGTAGTCGCGAACCATGATAGATCGCGCTTGTGCTAAAAGAAACTTTTTCATTCGGCTCTTTACTGTCACAATTGCTTAAAGTCGTATTGTCGAGACGTTTACGCTTCTTAATTGTTTTTCCAGACGAATTGTTATTAAAGGCGTCCACGCTTTGCGATTTCCTTGTACATTTGGCCGGCTTCACATTCTTTGGATTCCAGATGCAAAACAATTTTCTTACTGATGGAGCACCATCGTTTGTGATCACCTTAAGCGGACGCTGGTGAAAGAAATCCATGCTTGGCGGACAAGCATTGCTTTGTGCTTTGGTGTCGGCATCAGTACAGTCATTTGTCGAAAATGCTAACTGTTGTGGAAGCGTTGGTAGCAATTGATTAAAATGGGCTTTTGGGTTTTGTATTGTAGCCGAGCAGCAAATAACTTGCGGATTCGAGCCATACAGAGCACACAAGCGAAAAAGGCGGCGAAAGACACATGACACATGGGAACCAAATACACCACGATACATGTGAGCTTCATCAACTACAAGCAACCTATATCGTATTAAGACATTATAACAAAAAGAAATAGCAAAGCAATCAAGCTCATTCCTACCTCATATTCTTAAGCACTTTTATCCATTGACGATGATGAGGAAGAATTGTCAAGTGGAGCATGTCTGGATTCGTTAAAAAGACTCGTGTTTCACGAATGATCATAGAGCGGCTTTTCATCGGGGTATCCCCGTCCTGACAACAAACCTTTAGAATAGCTACACAAACAAAATCGTCAAACACGTACAAATGTTGCTGCCACATAAAGTGGAAGGTCGGCAGCCTTTAAAAATCGTCTCAGCGACTTAAGCTGATCCTGGGCCAATGCCTTTGTTGGAAACATGTAAATGAATGTCGCGTTTGGGTCTTTCAGCAGCATGTCGAGCATAGGGACATTGTACGCCAGTGACTTGCCACTGGCGGTCGCGGTTGATAGGACTGCATTTTCTCCACGACAAATAGCATCAATTGCCTCAAACTGGTGCGAGTAAAGCTGATGAATATTGTAACACTTTTTCAGAGCTTTACACACTGGTTCGGCTAGCTGCAACATATGCAATGCTCTGTATTGAGCATCACGTGACTCGCGGCACTCCACGTAAGCAATTTGATCCTTATACAAATCCATCTGCTGCAGCATCGTCAAGATCAATGAACCCCAGTCAGACTGGAGTGACAAATGTTCAGTTGAAGTTGAAATCGGAGAATTTGGTAAAATCGGAGAATTTGTTGAAATTTGCTCATCTCTTTCATGATTTGAGACTTGATGCTCTTGGTTGTGTCTTGGACTGTTCCTTTCAGTGAGTTTTTTTTCCAAAGCCACATGAAATAAAGCTTTTCTCTTGGTACTTGCTCGTTGACTGGGCTGTGGTGCTAGCGGGAACGTCACTATTTCGATACTTTCGGCATCTACTACCGTTGGACTGTAAAGATCATCTATGCGAAAAGAACGATGTCTAATCATTGCGATACCTATCTTTTTCAAAAGAAATTACTATCTTACCGAACACGGAGCGAAAATTTGATTTCGGACGTTTGAGAATTAAGAGATCAGGGGCGACGGCAGCCAAATCTAGTAAATGTTGACGTGTGAGTTGTGAGCTGCCAAAGCTATTGGCCACACGCAACACGCTGCGCACTGTCGGGCTTGAGCGGTGTTTTGCCACAAAGCCATAACTGGCATCTACCAGCGCGAAATAGCGCCGCAGTACCTCTTGATTTGATTCCATGGCATGGAATCGCTTCAGATGTTTTATTGCACTTTTTTAATTTTAGGGTACTCACCAACAATAATTTTGACTAGTTATGAATATTTCTCGGAATTTTTAATGTGTTTCAAAAATAGCTGACCAATTCACAATTTAAATCAAGCAAATTTTGCATGATTACCATACACGGTGATTTTGTAGCAGCAATGCGACAGTTCCATTTATTGATTAATTTAATTTAATCAAGCTCGCCAATCGCAGCTAGACGCATCACTACTCATGAATTACTTTAGGGAATTGCTATAGCCAAACACCCTAATTATCTACATGAGAGTAGTGACTGCAGAGCGTCAGTCTCATAATCTGAAGGTCGCAAGTTCGATCCTGGCAGGGAGCACTGCTTTAAACATTCTGAGCAGCAGCGTCGGTAGAAAACCCTACTTGATCAGATAATTTATGATTTGGAGCTGGTCCACACTGTCACGAAGATGTGAGTTGCATGACGGGTATTGGTATCGCAATCGATGCCGTGAGCACGTCAGGAACCGTGTTTTCGTTCGGCGATGTTAAATGTACTTTCTTAACAGGTAAGAAAAGGCCAAGAGAGTGATTCTAGGCAGAGGCTTCACCAAAGACTTGTTCACACGATGGAAAAATGGAAGAAAATCCAACTTATCAAACTATGGCAAAATATACACAACACGTAGCCATCATTCTCTTACCTTGTTCGAATCTTCTAGAACCCACCTCCAGAATAAGAGAACATTTTCAGCAGCATCTTCAATTACAGATAAGCCATAGCAATTGCTCTTACAACAGATGGTAGTTTTCACCATCCATTACAGTACCTCTCAATTACTGATCTCTGGACCCTCAGCAATTCCACTTTGCTTGGCTAGCTTGATAAATTGCGGCATAGGGAGTGACTTTGTCATAAAGCCTGCAAGTTTTTAGCAGCAGGCACATACTGCATCTTGATCACGCCACCTTAAACTGCACTTCACACAAAGTGATAGCGTAAGGCACCGCATAGAGCCACTAGCAATCCAGACGTGGGTCGACGTGTTGATAAATCGCTACCCGAATTCGCATCAACAAAAACAGTGGACACGAATTCCTTTTCGTCACCACGTTTGTAGCAAATACCGAGCTCCTGTGCCTCCTTTAAATAACGAAGCACACATACTGCAGCCTTCATGTGATCCGTTACACTTTTCTAAGACGTCGCATTTTCGCCAATGCTTGCGTCGGCGACTCAAGGTACTGCGATAATTCAAATTGACACACTAATGTCAGGAGGCGACGACTAGATATGTAAAGTAGGGATCTCATTAATTCATGGTAATATTTGCTTTCTGTCTTTTCACATCCAGTAAATTCACTCCGGTTCTGACCAAAAACGTCCGGGATTCGACTGGAAAAATCTCAATTCTGACCAAACCGTTCAGCGAGTCGCTCGATAAACTGCGACTGACAAATGTGAAGTAATCTACGCTCCCGAATGTACTTTACCTCAATACCGGGTACGAAAAGAGCATCACCGAGATCTTTGAGCGTGAAGTACTTCGAGAGTGCCGAATTTATTTCGGTAGCTTCGACAATGCTCATACAATCAACTAGTAGTCCTTCTACCATCACCATCATCATCAAAACACGAGGTTTGCATAAGAGCACGACGAGGGTTGGCTGCTAAACGTACGCAGATAGTGGAAGTTCATCGAGATTAATTGTCCGAGACACGACTAAGGTTTTAAAATTCTTTATCTTTAAACACGATAGGCTTTTGATCCTTCAGCAAATCCCAGAAAAATGGAGCGATGGACCTTAAAATCGAGCTTTTTTTCGCTTCGAGAAGTCTATAAACCAGTAGTCACGCGATCCAAAAGCACGCATGCGTCCGAGCGACGGTTTGGCCTTCCACGGTAACTCGTACGCCGTACGCCAATCTTGGTAGACGGTTCTGAGTGTATGTAGCCGTCATTATCGCTTCAACCCACCACATTTTGGACAAAAGCTGGTCGTACAGCATCGAACACGCCATTTCGGCATGCGAACGATTGGTCCTTTCTGCAAGACAGTTCTGATGAGCGAGTATGGTGCTCTAATTTGGTGTCAAATTCCGTATTTCTTACAGAATTTGTTGAACTTCTTGTTGCAGTACTCGCCACCGAGGTCTATTCAAATGTAGTGGATAAGAGCATTCAACTGCGACTTCATGAATGCCTTGTACTCCTTAAAATTCATCAGTACCTCGCTCTTCTTTTAACCAGGTAGACTTAAACGTACCGGGTTCAGTCATCAATAAAGACGATGATGTATCGAGCACCACCCATTAATGCAACACTAAATAGTTCCATCAAGTCGCTGTGAGCCACTTCAGGTAGTGAGCTCGTCTTCACCACATCCTTGCGTATTCCAAAACACACATTTTGCCACATGCACACCCCTCACATGGGCCTTCTGACGGTGAGAAACCAAACAAATTAGCGGAGCACCGTCTGCTATTTTAAATGTTGCTGTGCCATCCTGCGCAACATGGCCAAATCGTGCATGCCACAACGTCGCCTCATCCAAAGAGATTGTCACCGCATTCGCTACCTTTTTCTTGACTTTGGTGGACCTTGTCAAGCTCAGCACATACAGCTTTTCAGAACGTTGACCATTGGCAACCCCTCGACCTTTGTGCACTGCTCTTCTATAAATTGAGCTTCTGCTCTGCGCTCTGCGAGAAGCGATATCGATAGCAACTTGCGGTCCAAGCCCGGAATGTATAGAACGTAATTGACGATCGCAGTTTTGTCGCTCTCAAGTGTTACGCTGATCGATCCAGTGTCACGTATGGGCAAGCAATCACCACTAGCCACAAACACCCCGAGGCCATCTCTCATTGGCTGGAACGTAGAAAATTCATCACGATCAAATGTCATGTGGGAGCAGGCCCCACTATCTAGCAGCCTTCTTTTTCAAATCTTCACTGTTCGCGACTGAAAACACGAAGGGATTTGTCGAGCCTCTCTCCTTCTGACATTGGTCACGCATGTCACCCACTTCATCACACTCGTAGCATCGATCTGCAAATCCGCGTGCAGGTCGGTGTCCCTGTTTTTCTTGACGCTGCTGACGACGCTTCCCTTAGTCGTCCCAGTTGTTGCGACGGCCATGTATATCATCACGGCGCCCTCGACACTGTCCTCTCGATGGGTCAGCCTTAAATGCAGTCTCTTGCTTCACTCTCTTGCGCATTAGGTAACACTCGTGCCGTAGGCTTCGTACAGGTCCACATGCTCACGCGTTTTGATGATCTTAACAATCGCATCGTATGCCGGCAAGGCAGCGGACAAGCTCCCCAGTAGAATCACCAGCTTTTCGTCTTCCACCACCTCGTCACCGACCGAGGCAAAAAGAGACACAAATCGTCAATTTTGAGAAAATGGTCGATGATGTTGTCACCAAAAGCCAATAAGATTCATGCAACTGCTTGCGAAGCTAAACACGATTGTGCATGTTGCGCTTGACGTGAAACTCGCGGATGCTTCATGCATGAGCGGCACTTGACACATTCCGAATTATTTTCTAAAACACCGGACAGAGCATCTTTGCAATGATAGCCAGCGCCTTTAAATCGGCGATCTTCCATTCGGCAGTCGCCTGCTCCATCGCGCCTTCTAGCTTCATTTCGATGTAGTCGAGCAGCTCCTTCCTTGCGAGAGTCACGCGAACAGCAAACTCCCACAGCATTTCTCTTTCGTGAGGATGTCGTTGTTGTTGTACGTCGCCGTCATCGCGCTTGGCTTTATAATCTTTGATATTAGGCAGAGGCTTGACCAAAGACTTGTTCACATGATTGGTAACATGGAAGTAAATTCAACTTTTTAAAATACGCACACGCGTATTCATCATTCGCTTACCTTTAATCATATCTTCTAGAACCCACTTCTAGAATAAGAGAGCTTCTCCAGCAGCATCTTCAATAACAGAGAAGTCATAGCAATTGCTCCTACAATAGATGATAGTTCACCATCCATAACAAAGAGCGCCCGCACTTGATTGACAATTTATAAAAAGTGCGATAAAAAAGGGCAGCAAATTAAGCACGAGGGATAAGTTGAGCTGTTAATAGCGACAAGGCTCGCTGGAATGCTTTTTTGCGGAAGTATTAGTTGGTATTGGGGGGTTAAGCTTACATTGATTTTATTTTACTATCACTTCTACCAATTTTTGTGGAAGTGTATAGTTACCAAAATGTTGCTACCATTTATACTACTCTTCAAATTACAGAAGTAGATAATCATGAGGTGTGGCTGCACTTGTTTGCTTTAAATATATGGAATATATATGAGGAGGGGGGGTGTCCAGCTAGCAAAGAGGGGTGTCCGGTTAGCAGCTCCCAAATTTTATTCTTATTATTATTCTAAAACATAAGCGCCCGGCTGATGCGGCCGGGCAGAGAGCATCTTAACAGTCCTGTTGAGAGCCTCGCTATGAACCTACTCATGCCTCAGCTCATCCTGAGTCTGAGTGACGGACTCCGCCGCAGCATAGCCCTGTGCCTCGTACGCGGCCCTCCGTAGTCCGAGCACAAATGCCTCAAACTGCTCCAACTGAGCAACGTGTTGCTAGAGAGGACTACCCAGGAGCTTGACAAGGGCTTCTCACAAAGTCCTTCCGCCATAAGCCCTGCCACCTCCCAATGATGTTCGGAGAGGTTGGGGAAATGAGCCCAATCAATATTGAGGCTCACCCTTACGTACACACACAGAGATGCGGGTCGTGGGAAGGATTTCAAGTGCGACCAAGTGTAGGCGGGCACGACGTAATGCGGCCACGCTTTTTTTAGACACACACCCAGCGAGGAAGCGGTTTAGCCAGCTTCTCTTGCGTGCAGTGAGGTAGTTGTGATGGGCGCGTTAGCGACCTCACCCAACGCACTAAATACTTTGGTTAAGTGTCGTCACGGAAGCGGTACTCCGGCTCCTCGCGCGCACTTACCAAGTAGAAAGTAGTTTTTTAGACAGATTTATACTTATTCGTATTAAATATAAATAACTATTTTTACCAATCAAAATGTCATCTCTATAGATAACACTTAATATGTATTGCGAGCGTATCGTTCTAGATACCTCGCGTAACGGATGACGCTAGCCGTTACCACGGATGACGCTGAACGTCATCCCTCCTAATGTGAATCCACCTATGTGCATCACATACCCAAGGGTTGGTCACAAGTGTGAACCACACCCGAGTGCTGGGTCTAATTACTTTAATTTAGTAATTGACCATCCCGTGAAGTACACTTGCTGCACTTAACGGGGACTGTGTAATATTAGGGCAACTTTAGCCCGTTACAAATTTATATCTAATCGCATTAAATATAAGACTTATGCACTGATATGTATTGCGAGCGTATTATTCTAAATACCTCGTATCTTGGATGACGCTGGCCGTTATGAAGGTTAATTTGAAAGTCCTCACGTGCATCACATACACAAGGGTAGGTCACAACGTGATTCACACCCAAGTGATGGGTCTAATTACTTCACTTAAGCAATTGACCATTCGGATAACATACGGCGTAAGATTGCTTATCATATCGAAATGGTAAGACGCACAAAAACTGTCCTGTATTTGGTGTACGTTAGTTTACATTTTCATTAACATTTTCAGAATGAAATAATGGAAGTATCAATACGTTAATGTGGCTTCCTGCAACACTCGATTCATGCAGAAGTCGTTTGCTCTCTCCTCAATAAAAAGGAAAAAGCCAGATCTTGCTCAATCGCTAGTTCTATCGGTATCACAACATTTAGAAGAGTGACTTCTTAGCCTAAACATCGTCTTTTTCATTATGTAGCCGCAAATTCCTTCGCGTGCGCCATACACCATCCTTTGCGTTGTGCCCACTTGGAACATTTATCAACCTTGCAGCGGACACCACCACCATGAGTGCGACACAAGTGCTTCAAATGAGCTTTCTTGTTACAGCTCTCGACGGCGCAGTACTCGCCACCGCCGTGAGATTTGCACAGACCTTTTGACTGTGCTGCACGCACACAGCCTTCTTTTTTGCAGCGAGAGCCACCGCCATGCGCAATGCATAATCCACGGCTTTGACTATTTTTCGTGCACCCTTCAAAAACACACTGGTGTGCCCCTCCGTGTTTTTTACATTTTTGATGCGACCGTGCTCGATTTGGACAGCCCGGAAACTCACATTGCCGACTCCGTGGACGTTTGACCAGTTTCGAGCTATCTGAAACAGACGCGTTTGAATTAAATGACGCTTTGAATGTAGGTGTCGTCGATGCTTCGGATTGAGGTTCGGCCATTATTGCTCGGCTCATTTCAGCAGAAATTTTATGTGACTGCCCGCTGTGTTTTGGTCCCAGCGAAGGCATTACGTCCTGCTTTGAGTCGACAATCGGGCTCTTCGAAGAAGTCCTACAACTTGAAGTTGCGTCAGCTGACTCATCATTACAGATCGGCACAATCGCATATGCGCCGTCATCAGCTCCGCGAGCTCGTCTTGTGGCACGGGAAAATGTTCTTTTCTGCCCTGTCATACCGTGCTCTGGTAGCAGTGATAAATTCGATGCTGCAACTGCAGGCATCGCGCTGAGCAACCTCTGTCCCTGAACTTCTCTTGTCCCACAATTAGCAATATCTAATTCCGTCTTCGCTCCAAGTCCTAAATCTCCTGAATCCCTTGCCATGAAAAAATCCCTTTTCATTCCACTTTTCATTGTCGACATAGCAAGCGGATTCGATGGTGATGCATTCGCCTTTATAGTATCGTTAAGATACGATTCAAAGTCTTGAGTAAACTCCGAAAGCTGTGGATATTCCATTTTTAACTCTTCATCCGACGCCATGTATAGCGGTGGTCGAGCTTGCTGCTGATCGCCCTGAACTAAATCATCCTCTGGTGCGTACATCATTCCATTATTACCTCCGGTGGGATTCCAAAGCGAGTTAAAAGTCGGATCGTATTCGGGCAAAAAGGAGTCCACCCCAGTAAACATCGTCACTGCGCTTGACGAAGAAATTTCTTGCCCAATTCCTGATGTATTTACGAGGGAACTGGTATTATTAGAGCTGTTATTGCCCGGTCTTGTGGTCGCGCTAGGGTATTTCGACATGTTCCGATTATTGTAGCCCCAATTAGTGCTAAGTTCTGGCAGTGGATGTTCTGTCTCAAGCAATGGAGACAGAAATCCAAAAGGCGCCAAAAAGCTGCAATTAGAAATGTTGTTGCTCGTATTCGGGCGTGGTCGTTTTCCTGTCGAGACTGGCACAGTGTCAGCTGATAAATTACTTGTCTGGGTGTAGAGCGATGGGTTTGTAGATATGCTGTAGTTATTGGTGCGGTCCAAAACGTGATGAAAATAGGAAGCCGACGAGCTATTTTTGTTATTTGATGTAGATGGCGGGCCTTTTTTCATTCTGTGGGGCAACTGATGCGGATTGGATGGAGTTGCCATAACCTGTGAGACTTGTAGCTGCCCTGACAACTGTTGCGGCATTTGCGTACGTATGCGAGTGTCGCGATCGTCGTTAGCGACAGGAAAAGTGTCTACCCTAGCAAAAGGCAACGAGTTGTTGTCTTCTTTCGTTTTACAAACACTCTTGTCCAAACTTTTTATCCTGCAATTAAAGTTGGAGATGCCACTCCGCTTAATAAAGGGTCCTGTTTCTGTTGCTACCTGTGGATGATTACTATCGAGCCAATTGGCGTCGATAACGCCACAGAGAGCACTACTGCTTCCGTCACTGATGCTGTTAATACAAGGCAGTCCAGTAGACCAAAAATCGTCCACGCGACCTCCGACTGAGTCGAAGAGCGCCTCGTTGTTCGCAATCTCGAGCGCCGTCTTGTCCTTCGACTCTGTCTTTTGCCGCGACAACGAAAGCCACGCTCGAATTAATTGCCTGAGTTTCCTTTTTTATCAAGATAAAAATGGGGGATGAAGAAAAAAATGAGAAAAAGCAACCAAGGGTTGAAGATTACCGTATGGCGTTTTTTTATCTGCCGTTTTCTGTAATTGTGAAGAGAGTCTCAATTATAGTCAAATTATATGTCGGTCGGTTCCCTAAAGTCACAATGAATGATCGCATTAGGAAGGATAATCATTATCACGATAAAAATAGCCACTGTGGCTTCACAGCAGCTGAAATTTGTATACACATCTATTAATAATTATAAATTGAGTCAGTCAAAGGATCGGTAAGTATCCCAGTAATTTTCCTTAATAACATGCACTTTAATTGCTGAAGAGCAGCGATTGCGCAGAAAAGTCTGTTACGAATGAACATTCTAGTGAAAGATTTTTATTTATGTCTCGATTTATACATCGCTCTCGACGCCTAATTCGTTGTATACCACTTCGCCGCTCGCTTAACTCCATTATAGCTGAGCTTATTGTATCTCCTTGATGCTGAGGAGAAGTTCTGCTTCTTGATAATCAAACAAATGATTTTATAGTATCGAAAACTTTTCGTTGTCCGTTAAAGCTTAAACTGCTTAATATCCGAATGCCGTTGCGCTCAGGATTGATACTGGATATTAAGCAGCCACCGATTAAATGATACTTTGATCTAAGATAAGGCATTTGCTACTTAGTGTTGTTCTGACCGAGGTGGCTAGATTTGGCCTGATTTATATTACGTCTTAACTTTCGCAAGCGCCTGGTTCTCTTATAAGAATTTAAATGGGCGAACCCTGTCGCCAGTGCGTTGGCGCTTTAAAAAATGTAAGAGTGGGATGCCCTGCGCGTGAAAACAGGCAAGATGCCCTTTTCTATTTATGCGCTGCTCATTATGCCTCTGCAGCAGATATATGGTAAGTGGGCCGCAAATAAATTGTAACTTGTCGAATAACATTTTGTACCTCCGACGAACGCGCTCGGGGTCATGTCAAGCGGAGATACATTCCCTAATTTCTATAGTTAAACATCGTTGAATGGTTGTATTGAATTATGTGTTGCCGTATAGTAAGTTAGAAGTCAGGAGGGAAGCGTCACTTTGTTTTTTCATGTATTAATAGAATATGCGGGCACTTTTTAAATTAGCTTGTTTGACTCGCGCTCTTTTCTCAATGGGTTCAACTCAAAAAATCTTAAACGTCGCTGTCGAATATTCGTAGCGACGGAGATGAGTCAGGAGCAAACGGCGGAGGTGGCGACCGATTAAAGCTCGATTCATCAACGATGCCTGTGGCTTGCGGCTGCGTTGTCACCACCTTGGAGTGTGTCATGCACATTCCTTGGCGCTGAGCCCACTTGTCGCACCCTGCTACGCAACACTTGGCACCACCACCGTGTCGACGGCACAGCCTTTTCAAATGAGCCTTCTTCTCGCACCCGACCACAACACACGGACGTCCTCCGCCGTGCATTTTACAGCGTCCATGACTTTGTGAGGCTCGAGTACAGCCAGGCTCTTGACATCGTGAGCCACCACCGTGGCGAATACAAAGCCCGCGACTCTGCACACTCTTGGTACAGCCTGTACTTGAGCAGCGTTTTGATCCACCGTGGCGCTTGCAGCGGTTGAAAGCTCGAGCTTGACTTTTGCAGCCTTCAACACAGCACAATTTGCGTTTGTCCGGTGAAAATTTGGGCTCACGAGCGAGGGCCATTTGTGTAAAGGGTTCGCTCAACCCTCCTTCTCGCTTAGCTTGACCAATTGGTGTGGTAGCTGGAGAATACTCAGGCGGCATGTCATCATCAATACTGCTTGACCGGGCCGAAAAACAATCTAGCGTGGGAAGTGACTGCGTCTCCGTATTGGTTGGCGCCATTGGCAGTGGTGAGTCGAAAATGCAAGGACTTGTATCATTGATGGTAATGTTGTTGCCCTCCTCATTGTGGTCTTCTAATGATATTTGTGCTTGTTGCACTTGTTGCACTTGCTCCATGGAACCCAAAGTCGGTGGTAACGTGGGTACTGAACAATGCACGTTGTGAAGAGTTGGAATGCTATCAACCACTGTTACAATACACACACAGTCATCTTAAAAACTCGGTCAATTCTATAAGAAGCACGTATTTCTCGTACCTTCCGGGAAATAGGCATCAGACGATCTGGCTGTAGGATACGCCATTGGTGGCTGGAAATAGTTAGCCGCTTCAGCTGGAAACTCGGAAAACTGCGGTAAAAATTGTCCACCATATTGCTGATCAGGTTGTTGCTGTGAAAATTGGGACGGCGCTGGAGGCAAATGTTGGGATAAATATTGATTGTCGACAAATGAATTTTGGGGTAAAAAAAAAGACTGGATCTCCGAAGAGTCTTCAAGCTGAGGCATCCCCAGCGAGCTGAACGACTGAAGCAGCATGCCGCCATTTCCATTATTATTATTAATGCCAGAAGACTCCGTCTTCTGCGACGAAGTTAGCGAAGGGTACGTTAAATTGTTCTCATTCGTGTACCGATTTGATTGCGGTGAAACATCACGCTGCCAGGCTTGTGGAGCGTCGTCGTCTTCATTATCATAGAACCAATACCGAGGTTGTGCTGGCTGAAGTGGTTGATGTCCAAACGTCCTCGGGAGTTGATAGCGAGGCTGATTCCACTCCATTGAAGTCACTCTTCCCAGATTTCAGTTGACGTGACGGACCTAGAACCTTCGTTATCTTGATCCGCGCAAATGGCTATAAGGGGAAAGGGGTGAAGAATATTGATCGATCCGAACTTTGTCGTGAAATCGCTCTCAATTCAGGACGGTTCAATACCTGTCCCACAATTGTAAACCAACAAACAATTTTCGATGGACATTGGTGGACCAGACTAGTCAATGACACGGACAAGTCAAGTCGTCAAGTACTCATCAACAGTTTTTGGCGAGTTTTTTAATCGACGGTAGATTAATACAATTTATTGTACTGCGGTAACGTAAGTAACGAACACATATATTTGTCAAAATTTATAATGTCAAGCGCACAAAGACTGGCTAATAACTTTATGGCTGCCCGATTGATGCGCCGCAGCGCTACCGGGATATCCTTTCAGCTGGCTTTTCGTCCTACGCTTCGATCTAGTATTGCCAATGCAGCCATCTTGCCGTCCTTTGCACTGCATCCATTCTCTTGTAGATTGTCACTGAGATCATGTTTCAGCTTGTCCCCACAGCCCCACTTCAAAGACGATAAGCACCCGAAAGAAGACGCATTCAGTATTGAGAAGCACACCTGGGCTGAGCGTCACGCACCCGAGTGGATGCTACCGTATATACAACTTGCGCGAATAAATCGTCCTGCACCAACTTTTATGCTGCTTTGGCCATGTTTTTGGAGCATCGCCATGGCTACTCCTGCTGGTCACATGCCGGATCTAAAACTTTTGTCGCTATTTGCTACTGGGGCTTTCATTATGCGTGGTGCCGGATGCACTATAAATGATATGTGGGACAAGGAGTTTGACAAGCAAGTGGAACGCACAAATAAGCGCCCCCTTGCTGCGGAAAAACTCACGTATCCGCAGGCCTGGGCATTCCTTGCAGGCCAATTATCTGCTGGTTTAGCAGTGCTTCTCCAACTTAATTGGTACAGTATTGCCATGGGTGCTTCCTCGCTTGCTCTTGTTTCCACTTATCCGATAATGAAGAGGTATACGTATTGGCCTCAAGCTGTTTTGGGACTGACGTTTAATTACGGCGCATTGCTGGGATGGGCTGCCGTTCACGGATCCTGCGAGTGGCCAGTAGTTTTGCCACTGTACGCAGGTGGTATGGCTTGGACGCTAGTGTATGATACGCTTTATGCTCATCAGGACAAGGAGGACGACATCAAAATTGGCATTCGATCGACAGCGCTGCTCTTTGGTCACAATACGAAGCCCGTGTTGAATTTATTTTCAGCTGCAGCTATCGCAGGCTTTGGCACTGCAGGATATATGGCTGGACTGCATTGGCCATATTTTTTCGGACTTGGTGGAGGAGCTGCACATTTGGCGTGGCAAGTGAATTCTGCCGACCTTAACGACCCCAAAAATCTTCAAGCACGGTTTGCATCCAATAAATGGTTTGGAGCGCTCATATTTGCATCAATCTTGATGGGCAACAACGTGTAAATAAGATTATTACACGAAGGTATGACAGCAAGTCGAAGCGTGTTAGCCATTACAAATCACAACGTCCTTTCAAGGAAAGTGCTTATGCAATCGTAAAAATAAAACAATTCATCACTTTAATATTATAAAATTCTTATATCGCAATCTGTCATGCAAACGATTTTTTTTCGTAGTTAAAGTTAATAAATGACCTTGTCGCAAATTATACTTTAATAAACTCCAACAAAATTATCTCTTTTGTTAGTCTATGAGCACATAAACGTGCGTTAAAAAAGATAGCGCATCTATGTCTCTGAGATAGGTGCCACGTCGTTTCTCCGCCTAAATGACCGCCTCCAATGGGGTGTACCATTTCATAAATATTATTTCCTTTAAGAAAAAATAATACAGAGTTGAATTATTATCATTTGATAGTATGTAAATAAAAATTTCAATTTTTTAATTTTTTTTTGGTAAATTTGAAGCAACAAGATAACAGTTCTTTTGCTTAACGGATTCAAGTTATAATCAACTCCGCCAATCGTTACTACACACGATTGGACGGCGCAAGGAGGCGCTATACATAGTTGATCTTAAAATATTAAAGTCAGTAGATAGAAGATCGATACGTAGGAACTTAATGTATTATTACAGCTTTATTCTTTTCCGATGCTAAAGTCTTGAAATTGACCTTCAGTAAACTTCTTAGCTACTTAAAGCCTTTCTCTGAACGTCAGTGTACTTGAAGTATCGAGGCACCTTACCTTCACTGATATCACTGCATTGAGAAGACAAGAGGTCGGAGGTCCAAAACCCATGGACCTCCCGTATTGGAGAGCGAGAAACCTCGCTCTCATAGTTACAAGCGATTTTAAAGATTGAATCGTTGTCAAAAGACAGGGAACTTCGCCTATGAATGCAGTGCTCCACGCCCATTGCCAAGAAACACTGAGCGAAACGATCGACCTCCCGCTATAAACAGCGGACGACGCGGATAAGACGCTATTGCGAAATCGCAACGGCAAGGCGGATCGTCAAAAACGGTCAGGAGCAATAGGTACGGAGCACCCTACTGACCCGGCAACGTCAAAAGAATTTGCAGTTCTATTGACGAAAGTTGCTCCTCACACACAAACATTGTGTGCAACTGCCCCTAATGATGAGGTCACCCTTATCACCTTGCAAATCAAAGCGGCAAATAAGTTGCCGCTAATTCCCTAGTCGATTGTGAGGCGTCGAACAATTTCTTTTTACGCCAATCGATAGAATATCGCAGGTGAGCACGATGTACCTCTAACGAGGATGACAGTGCGCCTAACAACAGGCGCATCTGTAACATTTAAAAAAACGAATTTGGTGTCCATTATACGTTAAGGGTGCACAGAGTACGATAATGTTTTTAGCGCACTGAATCTGGATAAAATACTTGACGTCATCCTTGAAATACCATGGTCCAGAAAGTACGAGCCATGCATAAATTGGTAGCATCAGGCGTGCTGATGCCTGTCTCTCGTTCATCAGATGGCCAATTGATGAACGTGTTGGAGCGGTCACAAGCGTGTGTATGTCCAACGAGTGAGTAGACGGCCTCAGTGACGGAACGGTCGTATGAAGGACTCACCATTTCAATATAAAGTTGGATTCCGGCGGCTGCGCACAAGCATAGGCATCGATCATTATGATGTCGACTTAGCTATGCAGAAGCGTATGCAGCGTCGAACTTCGACCACTCGAATAAGTTGGGTGGATCGGAACACGGTTGTTTGCTTTGAAAGCATCGTCCAAGAAAATTTGAAAGCCTGCCTAAAAGAGACAGTGCAAAAGCTCTAGATCGACTGGAAAGTCGATCGTAGAGGAATTGCTGTGCTTGCGCAACCCCCGTAAGAAGCAGTTGGGGCAATACTCCCCCAAAACAAAAGTTAATGAGTCCCAGTAAAGTTGAGGATGTAAGTCATCAAAATTTTGAGGGAATAAGTCCACAAATAATTGAGGAAATAGGTTTCAATGAAGATATGGAGACATTATCTTAGTAAGCAACGGATCAAGTGTAGATGCTAAAACACTTGACCCGATTGCGCCTCCGAAGTTAACTTCGGGGGGCGCTATCGGGTCAATTTCCAACACTAGAACTGAAGAGGTTCTTGCGTGATCTGCGTAGTGACATAGTAAAGCAGATTTGCGTACTTGTCACAGATGACAAGTGCGTGATCGATATTTATCGGCAATAGTATTTCCTGAGAACGAACGGGTTCTCAGCAGCTCATCGATGGACGAAAGTGTCCTCGATGAGAAGACTCGGAGTGAACGTTTACGTCTTAATCCTGGGAGTCATTGAAGAAAAATCCTTCATATAAGGTTTTGGTCGAATTCAAGGATGTATTCCCTGCTTAAAGATAAAGGTACTCGACACGTGTGTCATGGAGCAGTGCCCACTACCCCGTGAACAAGTAGCAGCGACCGACAAGTTCTTTGCCGATCGTTTAGCAGCGAGCCATCTGAGGGAAACAGCCTCTCCACATAGCTCTCCGATTCTCTGCGTGCGTAAAGCAACAGGAGGGTGGTGGATTGTACAAGCGCTCAATAATTGACCGCTGCAACAGTACCAGCACAAACGCCGATACTAGGAAAAGACGTAATCCTTGACGGCGTGTCAAAGAGTACCATATTTTTCTTCAACAAATCTGATGGATGGATTCTATCAGATTCTTATGCACGAACATTATATCCCGTTCATAGCAGTAAGCGCCCCAAGCGGAATGCTATGGGAGTGGCTAGTCAATACCACATGAGCTAATTATCCCCCTGCAATATTCAGCAGATGCGCAACCAATCTGCTGAGATCGGTGCGGGATTTCTCACCGATATATTTTGATGGTGGCTTCATTCATAGCAGCGCCGTAGACGGAAGTCGAACGTTAAAGGACATCGTAGCCACGTTCGAAAGGTCTTACACTCATGCGTAAGCATAAGTAATATGCAAATCTTAAGAAGTGTATATTCGCTGTAAGCAAAATACCACTTCTTGGGAGCATCGTGAATAAACACGGTGTACGCCCTGATCCGGAAAAGATCAAGGCGATCATCGACTGGCCTGTGCCAGTCGATATAAAGGAGCTTCGGAAGTTCCTCGGCTTAGCTGCGTAATTACATAAGTACTCCCGCAATCATGCCGAAATGTGAAGTGGACATAGAACGCGGTTCTTTTTAAGGTATCAAGCAAAGCTTGATGCAATCGCCAGGATTGGCGATTGCGGACCAAGACAGACCATTTCATGTGGTCTGTGACGCCAGCGATTTTGCAATCCGCTGTGCGTCAATATAATATGACACAGACGGCGCAGAGCGCGTCGTCCGCTATAGGTCGCGTCAGCTTCAACCAGATGAGCGCACATATCCAGTGCATCACAAGGAAAACTCCTTGCCATGAATTATGCACTGGCTAAGTGATAGACCATTCATTGCATGTACGGACCATGCATTTTTACGCACGGCCGGAAACAGTCCACACCTCTTGCAAAGAACGGCGAGATCGTTGTCTTTCTTCACAGAATATAATTCCTCCTTGGAATTTAAACCAGCATGACTTAATGTCGTCGCTGATGCGTTTTCGCGCCGGCCTGATCTTGAGCTTGCAGGCTACGTGCACGGGCTTTGCTACTATGCGCAAACAAAAAGTTTTAATTGATTTTTAAACTAATTAATAAGTGCTAATTTACAGAGAGAGGCACAATAGTACTCTTGGTCACTCTACATCAGACACTATTGTGATTGTTGGTTAAGAGCGGGTGATGTAACGAGGTGTCTTGTTTCATAAAATTACTTACAATACGAGGAATAATATAGATTATTTTCTTTAAAAAATATTGTTTTCTTAAGAGAAATAACATGTATTTTTTTCTAAAAAGGGAACAATATGTTGTTTTTATAAGTGGAATAATATATATATATTTTTCTTGAGAGGGATTGTTGCTCTTATAGAAAAACATATAAAGTACTGCTCCCTATGAGAGAAAAATAAGAAAGAAGCACATAGTTGATATCAATTTAATTTTTTTACTTAATATTGAAGAAACAAGACAACAGTTCCGTTGATTGGTTGATTTGAGCTTAAAACACCCCCCCCCCAATCGTTACTATGCACGATTGGACGGCGCGCAAGGAGGCGCTTCACAAAATTTAATATTCAATTATTAAAGCCGGTAGATAAAAGATCGACACGTAGGAACTTAACTTATTAGTACAGCTTTATCGTTTCTCGATACTAAAGCCTATAGTATTGGCCTTTAGAAGCTTAGATATGGCTTATCGCTTATTTCCAGCTCAACTTCTCCCATGCTGCTTGATTTGCTGCCCCAGTATATTGCCATGACGACGTCTTGATCAAGCGGTTACCGCGCAGCGAGCGCAGTTAATGTATATTTTCAAGGAGAATTAATCTTTCCTATGCATAAACTCTTTGCTGATGACCAACGGACATATGGCAAGTTTTCCAAAATATGTGAATGGCAGTTTTAACTATGATATTTAGGGTGTAATACAACGAAAAGGATGTGAATCTTTCAAATTAGCTCTTACAAATGAGCGCCTAAAGATGACGAATCATCTGGAGCGATAATCAGCTCCAGACTCTAAGGGTACACTACAGTTGTGATATCTGTGGGCGTTGTCCGGAAGAAAAGAGCATTATTATCAAACTCATGCGCGTGGATAATTGAGCGTGCTCGCTCTGTCAACGCAGAAAATGATGAGTGTGAGCCCCAACGTCCTAACGCATATCAAATGATAACGGAAAGCGTCTGTAACAGCTTCTTTATCGTTTGTATCACCACAGCGCTTCTGTTCTGTTATAAAAAGCAGGTGATACTGAAGAATAAGCAGCAGACGGGATTTTGGCCGCTTGAATTGTAATCAGAAAGGGATGTTGCATAAAATGCTCACGTCGTTGCTGCCTTGAATTGCATTAGATAATAAGCGTTATTAATGAATTGGTTGAAAATTCAGTATCCAATTAAGCATATCGCAATTCGACCAGGCCCATTCGGATGAACCCGCCCAAGTTCGATGGAACTGCAGCGGACACGATTGTCCACTGGCTTTAAGCCGTGGAGCAATGCGGTGTCGCGCAGCTCATCGAGGACGACAGCCGGATGGTGTCGTACGCCATCTCGCATCTGCGCGGTAAGGCCTCAGAGCGGGCTTACTTGGCGCTTATGGCGGACAGAAAGGCTTTTCCTACATGGGCGATCTTCAAGGAAAAGATTCGCGCCATGTACCAGCCGCCGAACAACGAAGTGCTGCTTCAGGCGCGCTACTTTGAAGCGCGACAGGCGAAGCGATCTCTGCAAGAGTATGTGCAAGAGATGCACTCGCTGTCGGCGTCCATAACCGTAGGTCCGATTCCGGAGGACATTAAGGTGCCCACGTTTATGAACGGACTACGGCAAGGCCCATCGGGACAGGCCCTTATCAGAAAGGTGCTGTCGACGATGGAAGAGGCAATCCAAATTGCCTTGTTGAGAAGCAATCCTACAACAGTGCCTCGGCGACAGCTTGATATAAGCTGTCGCCGAGAGGTCAGATGCCATTCCCATGGAGTTGGACAATGCAGACGTTGTCTGTTATAAATGCGGCAAGCGCGGCCTTATGATGGCTCGCTGCTATGCCAGGGTCCCTGCTGGGGCGAAGACGCCCAGCAAGAGGACTCCCTACCCAAAGGGCGATGGCAAGAACCAGCGTGCGAGATGCATGAGCTCTGTAACGACCACTGAGGGGTCGAAAAATGCAGGACCGTAGTGAGGGCGGGATGTTCTACTGACGTGAACTCTCAAGCTACCCCTAAGTTCAGAGTTGTAGAGCAAATCCCTGAGGTCTCCAAATTTCGGACCTCAACCCTGTTGGTCCATAGCGCTCATGTAAGAGGCCATGACCAGGTGATGACCCTCCTTGGGCTTGCATCGCTGAAATTTGTTAAACTCACGGCTCTAAGAAAGAGATCGGCGATATTTGAGTCGCTTAGCCAGGATGGCAAGCGAGAAGAGGCGACCGTTCGTTTAGCGAACGGCGTGCTCGTTACGTCTCAGGGAGTTCATGTAGAACTCGCCTTCAGCTTTCGTAGCTTCTCTTGTAAGGAGAAGCTCACAATGCTAGGTATTGAGAGTCCGTATGACGTGATCCTAGGCATGCCATGGTTGGCAAAACACCAACTATGGATAGACTGGCGTGCACCCGCTGTTGCGAACTCTACGCAGGACACCAGAAAGGATGTGCTCCTGCGAGAGACGTATGCAACTGATGTCGTGTCGGACACTTGATATTTAATAAATTATCTAAAAATTATGTTGAGAGTGCGTTGACGGGATGTCAAACGTCACCGATATATATCCAGCTTGTGGAGACTGACGAAGTGAAAAGGGCAACGACAAGTAGTCATGCGTCCGAATGTCCTGCACAGAGCCGAGAGCCTGTGGCAGTAGACAGCGAGCCGACAGGAAGTCAAGCGTCGCATGAACCGGCACAGTGCCTAGAGGCTGGTGCGGTTGGAAGCGGTGCGTTAGCCAGGAGAGAAACGGCACCCGCTTCTCAGTCAAAGGTCGTGGTGACTCGAAGAACGAGTACCCGACAGATTAGGACGATCAACAGCACGTCTAAACGAGTGACCTTTAAATCAGTGTCTAATAAAGAGGACGGGCCTTCGAACGAGGTGTTCGAGGCCGTCAAACACGAAATTGCGGAGGCATCCTCAGTTGAGGTGCTCCGGCAAGTCTTTTAATCTGCCGAGAAGATAGTAAATCTGCCGAGGAGTTAGTAAATCTCCCGGAGATGTCGTAAGAGCCGTTCCTTGCTGAATGAAAGGAAGGAAAGATCCACGAAATAGACGCACGAGTTCCAGAAGAGAACTTGGTGGACTGTTGCTCGTCGTACACAATGGACGACAGCGTCCTCGAAACGGAAAAAAAGAAACGTTTCGCTGCTCAAGGCTGGGATGCCTTGAAAGATAGTCCGCTCTTTGGGGCTCTGTGGAAACATCGCGATGTGTTCCCAGAAGAAACTGCCGAGCCACCTACCAGCAGTTCAGGAGCATCGGGCACGAAATTGAATTGGGACCTGGCACCAAGTATTTTGTGACCAGGCAATGGCCGTTGCCGAAAAAACAAGTCGATTATATCGATGAGTTCTTCGATAAGCGAGCCAAGGCGGGACATGTACGTGGAGCAAGTAATCTCACTGCAGTACGACCATTTCTGTGCGTAAAGCCACAGGTGGATGGCGCGTGGTTCATGTTTACAATCAGCCGAACATGGCGACTATACCGACGCAAATGCCAAACTCGCGGAAAGATGTCTTGTTGAACTCCATGGAAAAGTCAACTATATTTTCCGCGTTGGATTTGAAGGATGGCTACTATCAAGGTACTCATGAAAGAGTCCGATGTAGCCAAAACGGCAGTAAGCACCCCAAGCGGGACGTTCGGGAGTGGTTTGTGATGCCCCAAAGTTTGAAAAACGCACCGGCGACATTCAACCGAGTGGTGGCTCGCGTGATGCGTCAGCACCGTGCCTACGCGCCCCTATACTTTGACGATGTATCCGTGTATAGTAGGGTCAAAGATGGGCTAAGCGCAATAGAGTTGCACAAGCTTCATTTAGACGATATGTTGTAGACTTTGAAGGACGCCCAATTGTACGTCAACTTTCAAAAGTGCGTCAATGTGGTCCCTGAGATACCTGTGCTGAGTTGCATCGTAGGTACAAATAGTGTACGAGCAGACCCAGACAAGGTAAAATTAGTAAGAGAATGGCCAATCCCACGGCATGTGTAGGATTTGAGCCAATTCCTAGGGCACCGCTTCATGAGACAAAGGTATCAGATCCTCGTCCAATGGAAAGGTTAATAGAACTTTTTTCCCACTCTAAAGCGTTCATTATTTTTGCGACCATTTCGGTCCGCATATTCTTTTTGCTTGTCCTGTGCGCTTGCCTTTGCGTCACGAACATTACGTGTGATGGCTAATCGCTCATCCACAAAGCGTTGAGCCTCGCTCACGCTTTAGCATCAAACTCGCCTATGATAACGCCAAGAGGTCGGTCATAAGGCGTAGTTTTTTTACCACTGCTAAATTGGCAGGGTCACTGGGGCAAGTTTCAGTCTTTGAGTAGATACCCTCATGGGTCATCGTCATATTGACGAGACTATGTCCATCTTTCGCACCGAGCATAGTGAGGGGCCCTCTACCACTACGACTCGGGCTGCGCACAAACGAGACTGGCGTCCGAGAATGGCGCAGTCCGTTAATATAAAACGGTGTTTCACCCGTGCTGGCGTGGACACTGTTATTTATAGCGGACTCCACAAAGGACAATTGCTTGGCCCACTCTTTAGGAGTTGCTATAGTGCGTAAGACATCCGCCACGACCCGATTGGCACGTTCTGTTTGGCCACCGGTCTGGGGATGATCCGCGGTCGACATGTGGAGCTTGCTACCTAGCAGCTCGAACACATGTCACAAAAAAACCAGACGTAAAACGTGGATCCCGATCCGATACTATGAACTCGGGCATCCCGTGTAGTTGGTAAACATGATCCAGGAACAAGAGAGCTGCCTCCTTGCCTGTGATCGATGTCTTACATGATGCTAAATGCACCATCTTGCTCAGTCTGTCTACAAAGACGACTAGCCCTGTCCGACCCTTATATCGGGCGGCATGCCAAACATGAAGTCCAGACTTACTGACTCCCAACAGTTGGTTGGAATCGGTAGTGGCTTCAGTGGCGCACTGCTGGACGGTGCAGGCTTAATGCGCTGACACTGTTCGCAAGAGCGAATATAGTTGGCCACCCATCTATATAG